>NC_045438.1:67538073-67659193 GCF_002776525.5 Piliocolobus tephrosceles
CACAATGGAAATGGAAGTGGATCTCTGCCTGGCTTCAAAGCGTCCTTCACCAAGGTCAAGTAGAAGGGTGTAGGAAGTAAAGAGGAGGAAGAGGAACTGGTGAAGGAATAGTCAACGAGGGAAGAAGAGAAATAGGAAAACATCATGTCATGGAAACCAAGAGAGGGGACTTCTAGGAGTGTCAGTCACTGATATGAAATGCTATGGCAAGTTGGGGATGGTAAGGACTCAGAAGGAGCCAGAGAGGGTTGCAGTGAGTTTCAGCATGGTGCTGTGACTGGAAGCTGGACTGCAAAGCAAGTAAGGAGTAGGACTCTGAGGACACGGAGGTAGCAAGGGTAGGCAGAGGCAACAGACTGGGTGACCACGGGCCTCACAGATGTGCTTTGATTGAGGTCCACAGAGTGTTCAAAGATTTTTTAAAAATTAGTTATCAACATTTACAAATTGGAAGGTTTTATATAAACCGCAACTTCCGATTTCTCTTGAAAAACTGGGAGATCTGACAACACTAGGACTTTGTTCCCTCTTGGCACCAAAAGGAATTGGTTGTCCACCTTAGGAATGACATCCTTTCTCCCCACTCATCACACAATCTCCATGCCTGGAAGTTATCCTTTAAACCCAGTTCACTTATCTCACTTGCATGACCTCCCTGGCTTCGGTAGGCAAGTGAATTTGGGACTTGGACTTGATCCAAATAGCTGTTAGGTGGTTTGTCAGAAAGGAAAAGAGAAGTCCTGATCACCTTTGTAAGATGGGGGGAATAGGCAGAGGGGAAGATGGAATAAAGGAAAAGCTTCTCAAGGTTAGTCTGGAACAGGAAGGACCCACAACTGGGGAAGAAGTAGAGAATGCATGAAGACATAAAGAGATTTTGGGGAGGAGAGAATGGAAATGAAAGCCTATTAGTGGCAGTAAAATGAGTGAATCACTGCATGTTAGGTGGGAGACAGCACTGAGGTCTGAGCAATATGAAAAATATTTGGAACAATCAGAATAGGAACTGATGAAAAGAAAAACTTGGGGGCAGTTGGTGGGGTGGAAGGAACTGAGTACTGAAGAGAACTGAGTACATAAGGATTTCAGATGACTTATTTAGAAGCAGATTTTTCTTATTTATTTGGAGAAACAATTTTAAAGTAGAAAATTTTCTAGCTTTTGGAGTTATGTTATTTTTAAAACCAATCTTTTTCAAATATATAATTTCAAGGGCACTAAAGAATAAATTCCATATAAATCAATCATAGTATAATGAAGCTTAATTATCACTCAATTGTATATGTTGCAAAGTTTTCTGTTTCATTATTTTTCCAATGGTAGTACAATTTTTATTAAATCATGCAAAGGAATGGTTTAAAAACACTTGTGCCAAAGTGTTCAAGTGTTGTGGTTCAGTGCCAGTATTTATGTTTGACTGACCCCTTTCAGATAACAGAAAAGCAATTCGTTTTATTGAATGGAACAAATGTTTGTTTGTTTCTTAGAGAATTTCTTTTGTTGTTATTCAGGTCTGCTTATTTTTAGAGATGGTAGGCATTATATATAGCTGAAATGGTGTTGCATCAAAATTATCCTTCATCAATTTGTTTTATATCACTTATTTTTTAATTGATGCTGGCAGCGCCTGGGTTGCTCCTGGGTAAATTTGTTTTGCTGATTTAAGTATTTGGAGATTGTTACATGGAGTCTGGAGAGCATTACAAATGCTAAGTCTGTAGTCAAGGAGGCTATCGTTTATAGAAAAACAGGATGGTCAAAAATTATATTGTTTTATCGAAGACTTTATAAGTTAGGGAGAAAACTGACTTTCATAGTACAAGTTTACATATCTACTTTTTTCTTCCCCTCAGAATGGTGTTACAAAGTGTACCATTTAACTTGCTTCATAAGGAGAGAGATTTTTCTATGATTTACAAGGCAGTCTCATAAATAGTTAACTAAATTACATAATTTAAGGGATGTTGGGTTTGGAGATTTTGGGGGGCCAATTAGTCCATTCCATCTTTCCTCTGAGTTCTGAACCAGTTGACACAGGAAATGGACGTAGGAAATAGACACTGAGACTAGAACACAGAAATAGACATAGGAATTTTATGGTGACTAAAACTGAAGAATGTGACTTTGATATGGGGCCAAAATGGGTTTCCTATTCCCCTTCCCCATAAGTTTAGTTGGTGGAATCCTCATGGGAGATGGGTTGGGTCTGCAGAGTGATATTCCTCTAGCTGTCTTCTTGAAGGACTATGGCCTGACTCACACCCATTGTGCTCAGAGAACCTAAGTGAGAGGACATTCATGGATAACAATTATGAGCCCCCAATTCACTCAACAGAGAAAAGTGGAACAATGGATGTCAGATTCTCAGCACAACACAGAAAAATTGCTCCTCTTGTGAGGAGGACCCAGGTAGTCGCAGTGTCCATGTAATCTTTCTGTTAGAGCAGACGTTCTTAGCTTCTGAGCCAGCAGCAATGTGAGGATGTGAAAGGAAGTTTCACCTTACATTCTAGGAAACTCAACTGCTTACCTCCAAAGTAAGTGCCACACTGCACAAAGTTTTCCATTTAGACATGAATACCTTTGGGCTAAATATTCCCATTTTTATCCCTGTGATTAATTTAACATGAATTAATGGAGAGAAGGGCAGTCACAGATAAGAGTGAGAATCACCATACTGTGTGTTTGGTAGCTTTTTCACATGTTGGGAGAAGATAATGTAGCGGGAGATATGGATTGTTTGCTCTTTTCTTTCCTTCCTATTTCCCACTCTTCTACTGCTCTTCTGGCTGTATTGCTGAGGCAGGTGCAAATCCACTACCTTCTGGGTCCCCTAGCCCTAATTCAAAGCTCATTTCTGTGACCTGGTTATTGGGTCTTGTTAGGTGAGGCTTTTGATTCCTGTCCTGATTGAATAGTTGCCCATGATTTTAAAAAACAAAGAGGCAAAGACACTGGAAAAAACAAGCAAAACAAAACTGATGAAAAGGTCATTTTATCAACTTATCTGTTGCCAACATTTTATTCAGTGAAACATGATCTGGTGGCTACACAAAGCACTTATTAATGATAATCAGCTAAACTCAGACTTATCCTGTGTTTCCTAGCTGGTCCCCTGGCCCCCTTCAAATCTTCTTCCACAATCCACCAGGAAAAGCTACCAAATGATATGGAAAAGCAATCATAAAGTTCAGACTGGTGGTTACTTTGGGGTAGGTGAGTGAGTGTGGGCATTTGTAGAATTTGGGGAAATCTTATGGGGACATCAGAGGCACTGGTAGATTTTTTTAAAAATTGGGTGGTGTATTAGGCCGTTCTTGGGCTGCTATAAAGAAATACATGAGACTGGGTAATTTATAAAGAAAAGACGCTTAATTGACTCATGTTTCTGCAGGCTGTCTAGGAAACATGGCTTCTGGTGAGGCTTCAGGAAGCTTTTACTTGTGGCAGAAGGTGAGGTGGGAGCTTCTATGTCACATGGCAAAATCAAGAGCAAGAGAGGGTGGGAGGGGAGGTGCTACACACCTTTAAATGACCAGATCTTGTGTGAACTCAGAGGGAGAACTTTACTTGCACTAAGGGGATGGCCCAAACCATTCATGAGGAATCTGTTCCCATGATCCAAATCCCTCCCACCAGGGCCCACCTCCAACATTGGAGATTAAAATTCAGTATGAGATCTGGAAGGGACAAACGTCCAAACTATATTAGATAGTTAAGTATATACATTCATTCTACTGGCACTTTTCTACATTTCACAAGTATTATTTATATCTTTTATACATATTTTAAAATAAAAAATTTATAATTTAAAATTATGAAAATGATTTTAGAAATAATCCAGATTGCTTTTCTTCTTGGCTCTCTGAAGCCTCTGTTCACCAGCCTCTGGAAGTATGAATTTAAAAACTTCCTTATTAATCCACATATGCCTAGCATATGAGGCTGTACCAGTCAGTACTCTGGTTGCAAGTGACAGAAATCCAACTCAAATTATTTAAGCTCTCCGCCAACTCAAAGAGAAAAAGAAAAAAAGGAGAAATTGTTGACTTACGTAACAAAGAAGGACAGGTGTGCGGTTAATTTTGGGTCTTGCCATACTCAGGAGCTCAACAACAACGTTAGTTCTCTCTTTCTTTCTCTCAGCTATGTTTCTCTTTGCATGTTGGTTTTGATTCCTCTTACTATAGATGACTTAATCCATCTGGCTGGGCAAGATAGTCACATGCAACTCCAGCTCACATTGTCCTTATAACTCGGGGTCCTAGAAGTAAATAAAGGATCTTTCCTGACAGCCAGAGCCTTAGCAACATAAGCTGTGGGGTCCCATGTTCAAAAAGCAGGAAAAAAGTGTGCTAAATATACTAAATTGGAAAGTTTTTTCTTTTGTTCTGTATTCTTTTAGTTGGTCACGCTGTTTTAAAAATTTCCCGTTGAATGTCTATGTAAAGAAAAATTAAAAATTTAAATTACGAACATGAATCTTACCGTTTATATTGTGCAGTGCCAGTTTCCAATGCAAATATAAGAGCCTTTAATTCATATATGGAATCACTGAAATTACACAATTTATATTTGGCATATGTATTTTGTTCTTACTAGAACAGTGGAAATGATTGCAAAACTAACTTAACTGTTTATATTTCAGTTCCAGATGCACTTACATCTACCTGTTCTCTTCAGCTTACTGATGAGTAAGGAAGGACTGAAAGGGAAAGGAACTATGGGTGGCCCTCTTTCTCTCTTCTACTATGCCATCATTTTCAGTGAGCTTGTCTAATAAAGAGAGCTAACACAAGTGAGAAAAGGATATGATAAAGTTATCTGTAGTTGTTTCTTGAAACACCATTGCTTGTCTTCTGCATTGGAAGCAAGTTCTGGTTTGAATGGAAGACATGACCCTCTTGGGGCTGTCTGCACCACCATTTATTCAGTCTTAAATATAACATACTTATTTGCACTCAATTAGCGTCTTGTGGTACTTCCATGCAAAGTGAGTCTACTGCTCTGCTGTGCTCACAGGGTGTCCTAAATGCTATATTGCAAGTGAAGTGTGTATTTCCTTGCTCATGTGCATTCCCTATTGTCCCATTGGACATCACTTACAAAACATAAGATCAAAGCTGAAATTATTGAGAATTTCAAAACGGCAACTGCAGAGTAGTAAACCAAGCGGAAGACTCTTCTAAGCACGGGGGCTTTGCAACTAACAGGTCACATGCATGAAGCTGGACCTGCTGATAACACTGATGGGGATTCTGATTGTCCCAGTTTGGGTCATGCATCTGTGCGTGGTCCTATTACTTGTTCTAAGTGTATATGAAGCACTCAGATTGGGCAGGCCTGGCTCACTTGCCCACAGCTGGAGCTGAAAGCAGGATGTTATCAGCCTCCTCAACTAGGAGGAGTAGGGGAGTGCTTCCTCAAAAAAGTTAACAATGGGCAGACAACATATGTTTACTGTAAGGGGCCTTACATCTACTCCTTCCTGCCCTTTACTTTCATTTCCTGCCAGTATTTTAATCCTCAAACATTTCACATGATTGTTTCAGGGACTCTTTCTTGATTGTTCCTAAGACAATCGGGTTCTTGTATGACTGTGTTGTTGTACATGCTGTTCCTTCTTGGAACGTATTTCCTCATCTCCTGGAAGACTAACAATTCTCTGGCACTCAGTTCAAATTCAATTCCTTTCTGGGGTTTTCTCTGACTTCCTCAGGCATAATAGTTACTCAGACCTTAAATACTTACAGTTTTTAAAAATTTTTGAGTTACAGCATTTATTGCTTCTATTTCAAAGTATCTGTTTTCTTGTCTACACCCCGGACCACCCCCCACTCCCACCACCACTGGTCTCTGGGCTCCTTGAGAGCAGGAACTATGTCTTATCCTTTTTTAAAATCAATGCCCAGGGTAAAGCAAATGCCTGTTGCACGACAGGTACATGTCTGTTGAATAAATGAATGAAAGAGTGGCATCAAATAGTGTTTTCAAGTTACCGTCTCTAACATTAATCCCGTACCCTAGATGAATTGCACATTTAGAATATCACTGGGAGCATCAGAGAATTTTCAGATTCTTCTTTCTCAAACACTGGACTGTCTTCTGATTAAACGGAAGTATTTCTTGGTTAAAACACTGAAAGGAAACCAATTAAATGTACAACTCAGAGAAGTAATATTTTTAATTCAAATAAATCTCCAAGAGTCTATTTCCTAAGATGAAGCACACCGACTAAGGGTTGGTCCTTGGATACTGGATGAGACGTCAGGATGTGTACTCTCTGCAGACGGGCGGAGGAGGTTGTTTCCCACCTTGCCCACTAAGCAGATCAGCCTGGGCTTTCAGGAACTCAGCAGCTACACTGTCATCAATATGAGACCTGCCATATATCACTTTTTGTCTTGATGTTCATTCTCACATAATATGTTTTTTTTTTTTTTTTTTTTTTTTTTTGTATCAGTGCCATCTAGGGGGTGTGAGAAAACACACATGAACCTGTGTTTACCTTGAGACCCTCTTTCCAGACACTATATAGTTAGAAGCTCCAGTCCAGCACGTGCCAACATAAAAGAACTGCTCCTCAAAATTCTGCCTTTGGAAAATGTTCTTTAGGGAAGGAGCAGCCATTGGAACTACAGAAGCAATTTTCTTATGTGAGAAACAGGGTTAAGCTGGGAGTCTGGAAGATCATCTGAAACTGATTGTATAATTCCTGGGTTCTAATAGAAAGGATTAAAACATGGATCTAAGGTGTGCCAGAAGAAAGAGGCAAAAACAGAATGACATAATAAAAATGAATTGATTAGCCATAAGATAATGGTATGTGTGTGAATTAGGCTGAAGAGTGAAAACAACAAAAAGAAATATGACAATTCAGAATTGTGGAAAGGAAGAAAAAATTTTTATTGTCACAGTATCTGTTCTGCTTAGCAAAATCTTGATCTATTTCTTTCTACTATATTTTAGGTTTAATCTTTAAATCTTGACTGTTTTCTGAGGAAATGAGACATACAGATCATTTTATACAGTTCTACTTAAAATATTGTTTTCTCTGGATAAATCACACTACTAGCTATTGTTTGCAGTTTGACATTACATTAAAGTGCAGAAAAAGCTCCACATTTTGAACTTATTTTTCAGTGTATAATAATGGTGAAAACAAGCTGATAAAAGAAACCCTTAAATATAAACTAAACCATGGAGTTTATAATTAAAAGATTGCCAGAATTTTAAAAACATAAAAATCAAGCTGCTCTTGTCTCTGCTCCCATATCTCTAGTCCTGAATACTTTTTTTTTTTTGCCAGTTTATTGATTCATAAATGGTTCACTATCCATCATACCTATAAGAAAACTGTAAACCATGATTAATGCACCCTGTAAACATTCTATTTGATTGGTCAGGTTACTGTACCCTCATAGAAAAATTAATCACTTAAATCAATATCGAATTGAGATATATGGTTAGGATATTTTAAAAACCGCTGCCTCTAATCATTATTTGGTGATTTTTCTAGTCCTGAAAGAAGATGAATGTTGTATCAGCTAATGACATCTGATTCAGGGCATCTTGTAAATAACAGCCCCAAGGAGAGAAAGTCCACTAAAGGATGTTGTTTTAAAGGGAAAGGAATGAATATGACAAAAAAAATTTAGAGGTGCCAAAAAAAAAAAAAAAAAAATAGGCTGTAAATTGATAGTAATGAATGTAAAGTTTTCCTCTTACTTGGCAACAATATTCTATCACCTCCCAGACCCTTCTCAGATGAAAAGCCTAATTGGCCTTGGAGGTAACTTCCACTAAATGTAGTGTCAGAATAACAGGTGGTTAGAAATGTGTTAAATAGCACACTACTTCAATTGGTGCTCATTCATTTTCAAAAATTTAAAACTTACTATGAAATGAATGATTGCATACATTTGAAGAAATGCGTGGCTTTTTTTTTTTAAACGGAGTTTTCCTCTGTCGCCCAGGCTGAAGTGCAATGGCGTGATCTCGGTTCACTGCAACCTCTGCCTCTTGGGTTCAAGCAATTCTTCTGCCTCAGTCTCCTAAGCAGCTGGGACTACAGGCATGTGCCACCATGCCCAACTAATTTTGATATAGTAGAGATGGGGCTTCTCCATATTGGTTAGGCCGGTATTGAACTCCCGACCTCAAGTGGTCTGCCTTCCTCAGCCTTCCAAAGTGTTGGGATTACAGGCATGAGCCACTGTGCCTGGCCTTTTATTTTTTTTTTCTTTTTTTGTAAAATGGAAACACCCTAAATTCAAATACAATAAAAAATTCTCTATTCCTGACTTTATGCTGTTCAGAATACCTGTCTGTATTCTTAAGTTGGTAATTAAAGTAAAACTCACTTTTTAACCTTTTGATACTTTATGACAATAAAAAGAATTCTTAGGTGAAAAAAAGTTGAGTTGAACCACTGAACACTCAAAAGGCTTTGTGTATCCATGTGAATGTTGAGTACATACAATCAAGTAAATATTACGACATTGTCCTACTATGATTAAATTTAGCATATACATGAACACCAGGCATGAGTAAACATTTTTTACTTTCAAGTTTGGCTATCATTTAGCCTGGTCTTTATGTTTTGGAATTCTATATTTCAAGTAATTCCTTCATTAATACAATAAAACGTGAGCCCCTGCTGTGTATAAGACTATTCTTTTTCTAGAAAATACATTTCAGAGGAGGATGAATTACCTAATTCCACTTGATTCTGAATGTAGAATTCTGGTTCCCAGGTATACTGATACTAACAGGAAAAAGGGTTCTGTGCTGTACTGATTTTGCAAAAATACCTGGTAAAAACTAAGGTGAGATAAACATGTTTCTCTAACATATCACTTCTTAGAGCCTACAGTATGACTGGGGCACGTTTTGACTCTCTGAGAAGGAGATATGGTACTTAGCATTGCCCTAAGTGTTTTGAATATGAAACTCTGCACAGTGGAATCCTTGACTGCAGGATGGAGGAACATATTACCCAAAACCAATTTTCCTATTTGTGAAGGTCATTGTCTCCCTCAGAGGAGGGTAAAACCTGAATTGTGAGTGAGGAAAGGGACACCTGCCTATTAAGCCAGCACTCCTAGGCTGGACTCCGAAGTGTTTTCCTTACACATAGGATGATACACATGGATGATACAGATGGGTATTCCGAGCAGCGCGAAGTCAGGAATAGAAGAGGCTGGGTGAGGTGGAAGGAGACCCTTCCTCCATGTTACAGTTTGAGCTGTCCTTTCAGTTTCATATAATTTATTCTGTAGTATTTACATTGTATCAATTCTTTATATTAACCTATTAACTGATGATTAATACATAAAAGAAAGAATGGTGAGCGCAAACCAGGGCCTGATCCTAATGGACAAGCTGATGGCCGATTCTTTGGTCTGAGGAGGTTGAAGAGCTTCCCCCAGAGCAGTCTTCTCTTCATTCTGTGGGACTTCCATGCACCACCTACTCAGGGCTCCCTCGGCCAGCCATATCACTCAGAAATACTTTGAACTGCTTTTCATTCATTGCTACCCATTTTTGTATCCCTTGTTGAGATCTCAAATGTTTTCCTATGTTTCTCCAGTATTATTTCTACCTCCAGTGACACTATTTGTGGCAGTGATTTGTGTCATAGGATTATTTCTTAGTACATCTCCCACATTGGCCCCTAAAAGTGGCCCACCAAGGGCAGTGGTGGGAGCTGTTGGCCTCTGGTATAGTCAGTTAGCAGGTGCACTGTCTGCAGAAAATTTAAAAGCAATAATAAAACCAGGTTGGTCTGCTTTTTATTGTCATAATGCTCCAGTGATTCTAAACAATGCCAGTATAAAAATATTCCTACCTGCAGGGGCAGATGCCCCCTCCCCACAAATGGCTCTCTATTAGAAACTTGTGTTGGAGAAATTAAGCATACTTTATATTTTATGCTTTCCCTTTACCTATGTCAAGGACAATTTAGTTTCTCTTACTTGGTAAAATGGAATTATTTAAAATTAGGAATCTTAGCCACGCAAATCTAAACCCAGTTCGTCATTATGTTGTGTCTCTCCTTGATTACTTTTCTGAAGGAAAAAGAACTGATGTAATAAAAAAACACTAGGCTTGAAATTCATTAAATCCTAGGCTTTTTTTTTTTTTTTTTTCAAAGAGGCAGGGCTGGCACAGTGGCTTAGCTCTGTAATCCCAACACTTTGGGAGGCTGAAGTAGGAGGATTGCTTGAGCCAGGAGTTCGAGACCGGCCTGAGTACCATGGCAATACTCTCTCTACAAAAAGTTAAAAAATTAAAAATAAAAAAAATTAGCTGGGTGTGGTGGTGCGAACCTGTAGTCCCAGCTGCTTGGGAGGCTGAAGTGGAAGGATCATTTGAGCCTGGGCGTTCGAGGCTGCAGGGAGTTGTGATTGTGCCATTGCACTCCAGCTGGGTAACAGAGTGAAACCTATCTCATATGAATTAAATAGATAAATAAAATAAAAGAGGCAGCATTATATAGTAGGATTTACTCTTGAATACAAAGACCTTACTGATCCAGGGGATGGCATTAGATCTCTGGGTCTTAGTTTCCCTGTTTTAAAGTTAGGCTGATGTACTTAAAGGTCATTAGTGAAGGAAATAGCCAGATTCTTTAACAACATGGTCAATCCAACTGATTATGCCAAATTAAGGTAATTTTTAAATATCTGGATTGAAGGAATAATTGATTATATAGCCATTACAGCCGTGTCCATTTTCAGAAATATAAATATGTAAGGCCTACCAATTCTCAAATACTAAACTCTTGGCATTTGAAGATGGTCTGTCAGATTTCTTAAACTCTTAAATGGGAAGTGATATGGTTTGGCTGTGTCTCCACCCAAATCTCATTTTGAATTGTATTTCCCATAATCCTCACCTATTATGGGAGGGACCTGGTGGGAGGTAATTTAATCATGGGGGCAGTTACCCTCATGCTGTTCTCATGATAGCGAGTGAATTCTCATGAGATCTGATAGTGTTATAAGTGGCTTTCTCCCTTTTGCTCAGCACTTCACCTTCCTGTGGCCATGCGAAGAAGTACGTGTTGGCTTCCCCTTCTGCCATGATTGTAAGTTTCCTGAGGCCTCCCCAGCCATGCTAAACTGTGAGTCAATTAAACCTCTTTCCTTTATAAATTACCCAGTCTCGGGCATGTCTTTATTAGCAGTATGAGAAGGGACTAATACAGGGAGAGAAGGAATTCCTTTATGACCCAGAAATTCTCTTGTAGACTTTAGGAGGTAAAAGCCCTCAGAAATGCTTGTTGTTGGCAGGTGGCAGATGCATTATAATCAAGCTGAAATTGGGCCACCATAAAGATTTTGCTACTCTTGCTGCCTCCGTATTTTGCCGCGTTGTTTTCTTTAAAGTTTCTCCCAGATCACTTCTCTATTTTGGAACCCTCCAGAGTATACAAAAGTATTCAGAATCCATGGTGGACATCACTGAATCTTTCTAGTTTTCACCTGGGGAATGGAAGCTTTAGACATGGTTCCCAAGGATCCGTGAATGGTGGCTGCTTTTTTTTCAGTGATTGAAAAGACTGATGTTTATTCACTCATTAAAAAGGAAATTGCTTGCTTAGTTTTTGCCAACACCACTGTAGGGGCTGCAATACAACAGGGAGCAAGTTCTCTGCCTTTGAGGAACTTGCCTTCTTCTTATGGGATGGGTATAGCAAAAAACAGATGGAGCCAAGATGTGCAAAGGTAGTTTTTAGATTCATTTAGAGTCCTTACACAATAAACCATACCCGCCTCCCCACCCAAACATTGAGCATAGCAATGTAAAAGTAATGTAGTTTTAGGGGTCAAAGTCCCTACAAACAGTTCCAGATGTCAGTTGTACCTTATAGTTTTGACTTAAACTGAGCAGCCTCCCTGCCTACCTTTCAGATCAGGCCAGTACAAATTCCCTAGGTCTGGCCTTCATCACTTTCCCTAAGTCAGTCAATATGGTCAGAAGCTTTGTTTCTTGTTCTGTATCAGTGCTTCCCAAACTTGGCTATGCCTCAGAATTACATATAAAGTCACTTAAGGTACCAGTTTTAAAAATATGTATTATAAATATATATGTGTTATATATTTAAATAATATGCATATTATTAATTTTTTAGGCATGTGAATTGGAATTTCTAGAAAAGAGGGACCTGGGATCTGTATTAGCCACAGTGCTCCAGGTGATTCTGATTAATCCAGTTGGCTTTCTTTTTTCTTTTTTTTTTTTTTGAGATGGAGTCTTGCTCTGTTGCCAGGCTGGAGTACAGTGGCACAATCTTGGCTCACTGAAATCTCCCTCTCCCAGGTTCAAGCAGTTCTCCTGCCTCAGCCTCCCGAGTAGCTGGGACTATAGGCACGCACTACTATGCCCAGCTAATTTTTTTTGTATTTTTAGTAGAGACGGAGTTTCACCATGTTAGCCAGGATGGTCTCAATCTCCTGACCTCGCGATTTACCCACCTTAGCCTCCCAAAGGGCTGGAATTACAAGTGTGAGCCACCGTGCCTGGCCGGCTTTATTTTTCAAACCAGATTTTAGGAGCCAGTCACTACCAGATTAGTTTTTTTAATGCAACATTCCTCCAATATTCTCTCTGAATGCTTAGGACTTTACTATGCTATAAGGGATGGGGTATTTGAGGAGTTCTGCCTACCCTTCTAATGCCATCTCTCGTTGCTTCATTACTGGTGCCCTCTGCTTCAGGGAAATCCACTTGTTGACTTTTTTTGGATGCCATCTGCCCTCCTGCTTTCAGAAAGTCTTCTTCATGCCTTTCCTCACATCCTCAACATCCTCTTCCCTCTTCTCTAGTCTCATCCATTTTTCAAGACCCACTCAAGTCCGACCTCTGAAATGATAACCTTGCCACCCTGCCAACCTGCATATCATTATTTTTGGATTTCCCTAACCTTTATCCTTTGGGTCACTCACTTGTCGTTATATTGTAGAAAATCATGATCATGAGTTTCAGTTCAACCTTGGGAAGGCTTCTAAGTGACGTACACACAGCATATCATTTCTAGCATATCATTAATTATAAAGGAGTAAAGAATGTTTATCAATACTCTTTAGAAATGAGCGATTCTATTTTGTATTTCAAAAAGCATTTTATAAATTCAGCAAAGGCATGCACTATCCCTGTCTTATTCCCTAGAACAGTCTATAATTATTTGTTGAACTAAGTTAGGAAAAAGCCTGTATTATTGTTTCAAAATCTTTGGGGTTGCTTTTTGTTAATTTTGTGGTGCCTGCCATAATGAGAGTTTGAAGCTTTTCTTTCCACTCTTGTGTTGTTATTTCCTTTTTAGCACCTGGCAGGAGTTTAAGCTGCCCACTTGACTCTATGCCTGGTTTCTGTCTTCAGAAAGCTGTTTATCATGACTTCAGAAGGTACAGAGAGTAACCTAAATTATCCTGTTATTAAAGTAATAGATAAACCTAGAGGCTACTCCACAATGAACATTCCATTAGCTCAAAAAACCCACTGTGCTCCATAAAACTGATCTTGTTGGCTATCTGGGCTTGTTTATTGTTATGGGATTTAAGGCAACTTTGAAGATCTGACTTTGATTCACTAGAGAAATTTCTGTTTTATATTCTTTCCAAGTACACTAACTTAAATTCTTCTGATTTTAATTTTGTTCATGCCTTGTACTCTATCTTCATTGGATTTGATCTTTCTGATAACTATCAGAAATAGCCCCGGGTATATTTGAAAGCAGACATTCCATCAATTCTCACAGTAAATTGCATAAGGAAAAAAAAAAAAAAAAAAAAAAAAAACACTTGGGAAAGCAGTAGCCTACACATACCTAGGTTTAGAGGGCATCTTTTGCTGTCAACTTTGTAGTTCTAAGTATTCTTCTGTTATACACATACCTCCTGTGAATGGCAGCCAGACTTTCCTTACTTTGGTGTGCATATTTACTGGAAGCAGAAAAGTGGTTTCTTGACATATGTTGCCTGTTTGCTAAACTACACAATGACCACAGTTTGATTCTACATGGACCCTTGAGATTCAGGCTGGTTTATGCAGAGCTGAAAGCATATACTCTGATACTTTACCTGACAGCAACTGAAGGTATCATTCATTAATTTATTCAATATTTATTTATGGGGTGTCTTTTCTAGGTCAGATACCATGGGAGGACCTATGATGCAAAGATGAACTAGACAGGTACATCTTTGTCCCAAGGAGGTTATAGTTTATCCACATAGACATGAAGCAGGGGATTATACTAGTAATAATTTAGTTACTCTTGTGATAGTGGTATGAAGTTAAAAATCTAGTGCATAATGAGAAAATATAATAAGAAGCCCCAACCTCATTGGAGATGGTGAGTTGCAGGGAGGAGTGAGAGTGGGAAGTGTTCAGGACAGCTTCCCAGAATGGGTATTATTTACTCTAGGGGTTGAAAAATAAGTAGGAAACAGCAAGGCAGAGAGAGGAGTTAGCAGCTCCACAAATGTGAGAATAACGAATGCTTAGAAAACCTACATTGTTATGATAAAATCTCAGTTATGCTTATCTAATCCTATATTTATTCTGTCACTGATACTAAGTGAGAAGGACTGTATGATCTGTAAAATCTGTTTAACCTGGTTAGAATAAATTATGAAGAACAAGAGTGGTGTTAAGGAAACTTTGAAGGTCAGGAGATGAGGCAGAGATTATAAATGTTTGTAAGAAAAAACTTCCTGTTATAGATATCCCGTGAGGGTTCTAACCCATTCCAAACAGAATTATTTACACTAAACAAATGAATTTTTTTGGATATATTTATTGACATATGTGGATTATAATATAATTTAGCACTATAGATCAAATTGAACCTAATATGTTATCCAACTATAACAGAATATGTAGCATTTTGGGTGTTTAATAATGTAACTATTGCATTCTCTATATGTCTAAAATAATATAAGAAAGAAAAACAGAAAGAAGGAAAGTCAGACAGAAGGAAAGAAATAAGCAAGATGGGTAGATTTAACATTTTATGAAAAATGTGTTTTAAATCAAGTAACATCATTTTTAATTCTACCACTGAAAGTTAAGTACTCATTAAGAACTGGAATCATTTTACATTGACAAGAACAATAAACATATGTTAACTGGAAAATAATGTATAATTTTCTCTATACCTCACTTTGTAGCTACTAACCCTTTAGGTGAATCCAAAATACAGTTCCTACATAAAATTTACTTGTGTTGCCTCTTAATTATGGATGTTTTACCTGGTTTAAGGGCCAGGAGAGAGAAAAGGAAAATAGTATTGTAGTTGCAGTCAAATGTCAGCTAGAGCTGCAGTCATCTGAGCTAACTACTTTACTTATGTTATTGATTGAACTTAATTATAATGGCAACTTCTTTTTCTTACATGTGGGAAAACCAAAGGTCAGAGAGATTAACTAATTTGCTGAACATTTGAGCCAGAATTCAAATGCAGTCCAAAGCCCATTTTATATCTTCTAAATTAAAGAAAAAATGTTTTTCCCCCTGGAGAAAGACTGCCTGATTTTCTTTATTATTTGGGGATTAATGACTGTCTATAAAATTCTGGAAGGTCTCATAAAGGCAAACTTACATCTGGTGTGTGGTTCAAAGAGAATTTTCTTAACTAGACGGTAAAATGTTCCTTCAAAGGGCTGAGCATAGAAACATTGCTAATGACTTTTTGTTCATATTTCCTCTTAAATTTTTATTTTCATTACAATTATAAATATGTTTATTCTAGAAAATTAGAAATACATAAGTGCACAAAGAAAACCTCAACATGTCAAAGATAACCATTAAAAAATTGATAACATTTTATCCTATCCTATTTCCTTTGAATACATATTTCTAAAGATGTATTAGATACTAAACGTAAAATTTTGTATTATCTTTCACTTAATACCATAAGACTTTCTATCTATTGCCAAAAACTGTTTATAACTTTTAATTTGTGCATATTGTTTCATTGTATAACTTAGAAATATGGGAAATACTTTATAAATCAATTCTTATGACTTATGTTTAGAACTATTAAGGGAAATATAAAGTATAATTAGATTTAATATTTTCTTTGAGTGAAACCCTTCTAAAAATAATTAACTTGTTTCAGATTAGGTCATTTGCCAAATGGGTTGAATTTGCAGCAAACCTCCTCAGTCAGGCTGTGTATCTTTCATCCATGATTTTGGAGAAAATTTTGACTTTCAATTCTTTTTTTTTGGAACGGAGTCTCGCTTTGTCACCCAGGCTGCAGTGCAGTGGCTTGGTCTTGGCTCACTGCATGCTCTGCCTTCTGGGTTCACGCCATTCTCCTGCCTCAGCCTCCCGAGTAGCTGGGACTACAGGTGACCGCCACCACGCCCGGCTAATTTTTTTTTGTATTTTTTAGTAGAGATGGGGTTTCATCGTGTTAGCCAGGATGGTCTTGATCTCCTGACCTTGTGATCCAACCGCCTCAGCCTCCCAAAGTGCTGGGATTACAGGTATGAGCCACTGCACCTGGCCATGACTTTCAATTCTTTAAACTTTACTGTGATTTGGGACAAGGCATTGCTCATTTTTTCTGCTTCTTAAGATATATTGGGAAGCAATGCTTTTTATTTTTTGCTTTTTGCTTACATAAAGCAAATAATTCAGCGATTAACAGAAAATAAGAAGCATATCATTTTCTTGACTTATAATCAGCAAATATTTTGTCCAGGAATACCTGAAGCATTAAGATCCATTTCATATATATAGTTCTACCTATAGTCTGATATTTTCTTAACTGGCTACTGAGTAAAAGCATGGATTCTAGAATAAGACAGCCTGGTTCTACCACCTAGGCATTGTGTGAATTTGAGCAAGTTACTCAAACTCTGACCTTATCTCCTTCCCTGTAATGTAAGTATAACAACCATTAGCTACCTCTGAGGGATCCTGTGAGGATTAAATAGATTAATACATGGAAAGGATTTCAAATAGCACCTGGTATTCCGTAAGTGCACAATAAATATCAACTATTATTATTGTATGATGCCCTTATCTTTTGTTTGGTAATGAAAATTTTGTTATGCTGATCTTTGGCTAAAACACACCATTTTCAGATTAAAGCCGGAGCCAGTCTGTAATGCCTTTGAGGGCACAGAATTTATATTCCTCAGATGGGTTATTCGTTGTTTAGCTCAGTACCTGGTGTTGGGTGTCTATTTCTAGATGTTTCTTTCTGAGATTACTCTTAGGCCGAGTTGCTAATTTGATTATCTACAATATGATTTTAGCTTCTGGGACTCACTGTAATGGTGCAGAGACATCCCTTGAGTAATGGAGCTGATTCTGTAGCAGAACTGATTCTCCAGCAAAACTTCTGCCTGGCCCTATCTCCACCTGGGGGGAAAGGGGAAAGCATGAACTAAGGACAATGATTATGCTAGTCTGGTTGGGGTAAAGGCTTTGTTATGGGGAAGGTGGGATATGGATTGCGACTAGATGATAGAGGACCTTGACACTGCATGGGCAAAGCCATTGGATTCTGTTCTTTACAGTATGGAGAAAAATAAGGGAAAAGAGGGGCATCTTTCCGTAGGACCCAGAGTCTAAGTCCAATCTGTTTATACTCACAAGTCTCCCGATTCTTGCATTTTTAAATTTGATTCATTTCTTTCTCAGTTGCAGTATGTCGGAGGGCATTGTTTTCACATTTCCGCTAATAACCAAGTGGCCTGGTCATTGAGGAAAAAATGTGGGGGGCAGATAGTTCTTCCACAGTCCTGAAGTCATCATATACAGATGGCGGCCTCTTTTGTTCCTGTAGTGTTGGCCTTGGCCCCCAATGATTTTTTGTAAAATGTCTGTTCTTTAGGAGCCCCCAAAATTGAGATTTGACTGTTACAGATGCATGATTATGTAGATGATCATTATTCAATCCTTTAACAATAGAAAATGTTATTTTTATGAGTAGTTATTTGCTAGGCTATACATACTATGTACACATGCAAAACAGATGCTCTGTATTTTCTAAGTACTGTCGTCAGAATCCCTGAGAGTTGTGCCTAGCAGTAAGTGGCCATAGTAGTCTAAAAGGTTAATTATTTTATCAGCTAAAGAAGTTCTCAAGCATCTTCCAGAAGAGACATGTCCATATGACAATCTTGCTGGATAATGATGGGAAGCATTTCCATTAATAATACAGTGTGGGAACTGGGAGGCAACTGAAATGAGGTTAAAGGATAAGGACAAAATGCCAGAAGGATGTCGTTAATCGAAAGGCTATCTAATTTTTATTGTGTTTGCAACAAATTCTGTGGAGATTTTATAAACCACCTCAGACAGAAAATGGCAGAAATTAATTATATCCAGCTCTGTATGTTCACGATTTGTTCATGCCCTTTTTTCAGCCCTTCCACATCATGTTATAATTTCATATCATGTCAATCACGTTATATCTGTCTTCCCCACTAGATTGCTGATCCTTTACCTTGGAGATGGACCACTTATTTTGTGGTCCCCAGCACCTGACATAAGAATGGCACATAGTAAGCACTCAAATGCCTGATTCTTGCTGATCGAGAATCTGTACTTATGAAAGTTGATATAAAATAATAGATATTTGCCACCAGTCAGTAGTGGCAGCAGCTTAAAAGAAAACAATCCTCATTACAGAGAGTCTGCTTTAGAAACTGAGTATTCCACAGGGGCATGGCCAGCAGTGATGGGGGCTGAAACTGACATGTGATCTATTCTCTTGTGACTAAGAAGTAGATCTACTAGGTTACATCCACAAATTATGTCATGCCCCATTTTGGTGAAAAGTATGTATAAATGACATAAG
Organism: Piliocolobus tephrosceles; assembly: GCF_002776525.5. NCBI lineage: Eukaryota > Metazoa > Chordata > Mammalia > Primates > Cercopithecidae > Piliocolobus > Piliocolobus tephrosceles. Next base: position 67,556,900 of record NC_045438.1, read on the forward strand.
AGGCTGACACAGGCTTAGGAGTGGATCAGGACTGCTCTTCCCATGGAGACTGACTGAGTTCTTCACGAGACAGCAAAAAGGCAGCAGTTGGAGTAGAAATCGGCTGCCGCTTTGTCCCATGTCCAGAATTCCTGGGGTCCCTAGAACTACTAAATACAGGGTAGTGCTCTGCTGTCGCTGGGCTGGAGTTGGTCTGGGAAGCCCACGTGAAAAAGCTCCCCCAGGAGTTCTTGCCTCAGCTCGTTCCTGTCATTCCACACATACTCTCTGACTCAGACAGTCTTTGGGTCCTGCCCTGCTCCATGGCGTGAGAATACATGTCCGGCCTACAGTTGTGCCCTGGGGTTAGGTATAGAAAACCTGTTGCAGGCAATGATAGGCAAAGGAAAGGGAACTAATCATTACAGCATGCTCTAACAGACTCTAACTGAGATTCACTCAAATTCTGTCCACCATTTCCATCTTCACCACCAGCTCTCTAGTCTCATCCACCATCACCCATACGTTAATGGTGCTTGCTATGTGCTTAGGTGCTGTGTGATGTTCTTGATGGAGATTGCTGCATTGAATCCCGACAGGGACCTTGTGGAGGAGAAGGACCCCATCCATACCTTTAGGATCATGGCAAAATTGTTCATTATGGGTCCAGAGAGCAAGTGTTCTATCAAAGAATAAAAAATTAGGCTGGGCGTGGTGACTCATGCCTGTAATCCCAGCACTTTGGGAGGCTGAGGCGGGTGGATCACTTGAAGCTAGGAGTTTGAGACCAGCTGGCCATCAAGGTGAAACCCTGTCTCTACTAAAAATACAAAAATTAGCATGGTGTAGTAGCACATACCTGTAATCCCAGCTACTTGGGAGGCTGAAGGACGAGAATCACTTGAACCCGGGGGCAAAGGTTGCAGTGAGCCATAATTGCACCACTGCACTCCAGCCTGGGCCACAGAGTGAGACTCTGTCTCAAAAAAACAAAAACAAAAACAAAACAACAACAACAAAAAAACCCAAAACCCAAAATTAATTAATTAAAAAACAATCTAGAATGGCCCACTCTTTGTACAGCTGGATGCTGATGGCAGAGTGCACTCTCGAAGCTCACTTGAGGTTATAGAAAGCAATGTAGCAGTAAGGGACATTTAAGCAGGAGAAAAATCTTATGATTTATGTGTTTTCCTCTTTTCATTTAAAAAGTGCAGATGCTGATCAGGATAAAAACCACTCAAGCAAACTCTGGTCCGAAATGTCATTTTACTTCAGTCTCTTTAGGGTTATACAGTGTGGTTGCAAGATATGCTGAAATGGAAATTTAATGCTACTGTATCCTGAGATGTATTTACATGGTATTTTTGTAGTCTGTGCATGTACCTTCTGCTTATTACCAAATAAGCTGTATATTCATCATTGTTGGTTCAATCTAAGACTGATATTGACATTGAAAAGATGAAGCAAGATTGTATCTCAGAGTAAAAACATGCAGGGAAGAAAATGGAAACTCAGAAGTAAATACTGATATCTGTGAATAAAGAAGCAATTTTTAGTTTGCTTTACATGATTCTTAAGGATCGTATCATGTTTATATCTGTGTATGTCATTTATCACTACAAAACTTGTGAATGCTTGTTTAATACCTTCAGATAAAGGTGTGGTTTTCGTGAGGACTTGATTCTTCCAGAAAAGCAAAGAATAATAAGAAAAAAACTCAAACAAACAAATGCATCAAATGACTGCCTGTATTGATTGCAAATAGCTTTTTTCCTCAAAAGAAGGTTTCTGGTTGTTGCAAACCTAGTATCAAAGGAGTGATTTGTTCAGAGCTGTCATTTGTGGAATTTGCCTCTAAATTATGGGCTAAAGATATGTCAGGACATGAATAGAAATATTCTCTTCCTGAGAAACACATATTCATGTTCCATGTGTGATTTGAAACATGCCTATTTGCCCCATAGGTTCTTAATTTTCCTCCATTAACCTCTTCAACTTTTTGTTTCAGAATTACAAAGAAATGAAATAGAACTGAATTTTATATGAAAATGGTGGGAATTTCTTTCATTCTTTTTCAGACGTGAAATATATATATATTTTTTTCCCCAGAGAGATTTGCTGCCATCTGTATCTTTGGGCTTCACCTAGCTGATAAACAGCTCATGGATTATACAAACGTAACTGCATTTCCATTACCTACCCTCGACAAATTACAGCCTGCCAATAGAACTGCCATAGCGGAGAGCAGGCATTTGGTTTTAAACTGTCTTCTTTTTCTTAAATCCTTAAAACAAGACCATGATTCTTCATATTCAGTGGAAATAGAAAATGCTCAGGCTCAATGCACACAAGGAAATTGCAACGTCGCTCTCTCCCTCCCTGCCCCCTTTCGTTTGAAAGCGACTCTTTACTGCATTGCAGTCCTGCAGAGCTCTCAGGGAGCCGGAACCACAGGCTGTGGGTGGAACTGCACGACGAGCCCAGCCGCCTCTTTTATAGGCAAACCCAGATTCTCGCTGGAGGTCATCTTTTGCATTGTATTTCGATTTTATAGAGCCGCTTTCGATAAAGAGAATGCAGACACATTGCTGAGATGTGTGCAGCATGACAGTTTTATAAAAAGAAAAGAAAAACCCAAAGGTTATTCAGTTACCTACCAGTCTCATTCAGTGCTGCATTTTGGAAGAGGTAGTGGAACAAAGAAAAGTTCTCATTTCAATGTGTGATGGTAGATACGAGAAGCTGTTTTGGCCTGATTGATTTGGTAATTTTTCTTGAAGAAAATATTTAATAAAAGAGAATGTGTTAGCTATTCTGCTCCCTTTCTTCCTCTCAAAATTTAATTTTTATTTTTTACCTGGTCTGTTTTTGACAATGTGCATTAGTAAGATATTCTTCCATTCTGCTTGGGTTTTCAGGATTGTGGGGTGGGCTGTTTCTCCATCTGGACCCCAGAGGGAAGCCTAATCTCACAGTTTCCAGGCTATTGAAGGAGGAGAGGCTTATCCTGGTTATGGGGAAGTTTCCCTGGATTGGCCTCTCCTGCACCCATGTCACCTAGGCAGCCCAGCAAACCTTTGTCACCCGGGTGAGGGTGTATGACTGCATTGGGCCCCCTTCAGTGGGGCTGTGCAAAGAAGGGTGAATTGCCTAGGTGCTGGGACCTTAGTTAAGTCCCTTTACTCTCTGAGCCTTAGTTTCCTTGACTAAACAATTTGGATATTAAATATTAACCCACTTATCACCCAAAGGTTATTGTGAATATTAAAAGCATGTGGGACAATGCATATGAAATATCTTCTGTCACAGAATGATCTCATCAAATAGCATTTTTTGAGTTATTTTTGCTGTTATTTGAGGAAATGAATGTTCCTCTCCTTAATTACCCCCCTGAATATATGTGACCCTCTTGTGTAGGCTGGCTCTGCACTCTGAAATTCTTCTTTCTAGCAGGTATCAGGAGGATAAATAAAATATGTGGTTTATTGCCTGTCCCGCCTGCTAGGTGTTAACTACAGGAGGTGAAGCACTGCATCATTTTGTTTAGCAGAACTGTTTTCTTGCAGTCCAATGCCAGGACATGCTAGGCATTCAGCAAATATTTGTGGAGTGAACTCAGAAAGTTCGTGAATCTACCTGCTGAGTGTCAGGATGCCTTCTGTTTTGTTCCTCCACTTTCCCTTTCCTGTAAAGGCTGCCTTACCTTTACTACGGTAAGGGACTGGGAAGATGTACAGATATTTTGGGCAAGTTTGAGATATTGTCTGAAATAGCCTAATGATTTTACATTTCACCAAAATATTCCCCAGTTCCACTATGGTTTGATTTTCTTAGCACCTACTTTCCTTTCAGGAAAAGCAGGCCAAATGTCTGTAGTAAATCACGTGATTTTTAAAAATGCTTCAAGGAATTAAATAATTGAGTGTTTTTATACTTGTTCATTGAAACTAGACCTCTGGCTAAAAACACTTGTTTCCTTGCTGACTTCTCATCTGAAGCTAGTTCAAGTGAAGCCTAGATTGTTTTTGAAGGTTACAATTAACCTCAAGTCATGAATGTGAGAAGAAAATGATACAAATGTTCATTTAATTTCTGTGCAAGCTTAGAACTTCTGGGGACCTGTTTAATAGACTGTGGTCTATAAGTGTAGGACATTTATGATTTGACGGATTTAAAAAGTAATTGTTTTCACTATGCGATTATGTTGAAATCTTAATAAAGTATACAACTCTTATGAACTGTGGAACTGCTGTAATGTTTTGAAAGTTGTTCCTTATTCTGCGTTTCTGTGTTTCACTGACTGTGTGATACTGCAGAGAGCCTTGTGAGTTTTATATTTGGATATATAAAACTCAGATAATATGTAACACTTTTTATCTGCCTGTTTGAAGGGCTATAGAGCAAAAAAGGCATGATACTTTGCCACTTCATTGCAAATGTTAAATGTAGCCAAATGAATGACATCTCCTCTGTAGCACCCAGAAACAAGGCTTGGTAGGGTAACATTCTGCCTTGAAGGATGGTTAATGGGTTGGCTATTAACCTGGGCCCCTCCAGGCACAGGGTGAACCCCGCTGTTAGTGTGGTCACTCCATCCAGAGACCAGGAAGGATTTGAAGACCAGGAGAGTTTCTTTAACTCAGGTTTAAGCCAATAAAGGCATTGAGAATGATTGAATGTATAATGTGGAATATGAGTTGCATAGACTTTATTTTACTGTTGGCTTACGTGCAATTATATTAAGCAAAAATAACAAATGGTATACCAGTGCACTTAGCTATTCATTCCTGGTTCTTCCTGATAAGAAATTGATGCCTCATAATTTTGTATCTCTAATGATGATGCGAATTGTTTCTGTTCTGGTCTGGTTCCAGTTTCTCCTGTTTGGTAGTTCAGCTTCTCTGCATTCTCTTCTCTCTGTGACATACTGTTCTTTTTCCATTCATTTGTGCTGGAATCAGAATTGTCTTGTTATTAGAACTCTTTTCACTAACTGCAAAGAATTTTCATCATCTGTATCAGCAGTTACCCTAAGTCTAGATTTGATCTTGTGACTTCGTCATCTGTATTGTTTCCATGGGTTACTTCCTCTAACATACTACAAAGTGTTTGTACCCATTATTATTTGAATATAACTTTTCTAACTATTTTCCCAATTCTTCATTTTCTCCACTTCCATTTGAGTCATTCCCTTGTTTACCTTTGTGCTAAAGTGGAGAGGGGTTTATGAATTCTTAGACTTTTTGGTAGGAAGAGTAATTTCTACACTGGGTTTGAGCTGACAATGGGTTTCTTCATTGGACAGACATATAGATACCAGTACACTTTGGCATAATTAGGTTTCACTGTTTATTAAGGGATTATATAACGTGTCTGCCAGTCACAAAAGCTTCAAAAATCTCATGAGTCAAGATACATATATTCATTCTGTATATAATATTTCCATGGAAATAATGAACATAGGTAAGTTAAATATTTTGCTTTGTCCATGAATATAGATTTTTCACAATGTGTGGTTTTTAAAATGCTTTACTATTTTGGAGAATTTTGTTCAAGAAATAACTGCTTTTGCTGCCTTTCTGTGATCAAAAATAGATGTTGATATATAGAGACTTTGAAAGGCCGTGGTCTAAATGAGAATACAAATACGTTGTGCTCGTGTTAGAATCCTGACTCTTTTGCTTTAATGTGGTCTCTAGAACTATAAAATAGGCTTAATGTCAGAAGTCAATTGAGAACACATGTTCTGTTAATTGCATGTTTATGAATAGACTCTAAATTAAATGTTAGGTTTTTTCTCCAATTGCCTATCTTAAATTGAAATTCAAAGAGTAGTTTTTTAAAAAAACCTTTATTTTGAAATAATTTTAGATTTACAGAAGCCTTGCAAATACAGTACAAAATTTTTGTATTCCCTTCACCCAACTTCACCCAATGGTAACATCTTACATAATGATGGTATATTTATCAAACAAAGATATTAACATTGGTACAATACTGTTAATTAAATGACAGACTTTATTTGGATTTTACAAGTTTTTCCTTCTGTAAAGGACAGGCTTTAAAATCATTTTTACTGATAGAATATAGAAAGAATAATTTTATTACAAAATTCAATAAAATTGTACCTTTAAGAGATTTGGCAGTCTAATGTACATAAATTTTGAGGAGCTTCTCAGAGAATGTTAATGATGCATTTAAATAATTTTATAAGATGAAATATTTAAAAACATTGACATCTTAATTTTGATGTACAGAATTGATTATTCTGACAAACCAGTGTAATGAATACAGTATCATTTATATGAATATTTTTTCGAATGAATGCAGTTTTGCTTTTCTTAAAAATTTGGCAATGAGGATACAAGGAAATTTCTATAGCAATTTCTCCTTTCATTTGCAGTCTTTAAATTCAGTGACTCTCACAAGCTTTTTCTTGTAAACTTAATAAATTTTGCACATTGTGGAAAATACTGCCAGTTTTGAGAAAAGCTGAAATAATTTTTAAGAGTACATAAAAGGAACAACCAACAATCTGATGAATAAAAAAAGATAAATTCAATAGTTGGGAGGGCCAAGCGTGGTGGCTCACACTTGTAATCCCAGCACTTTGGAGGCTGAGGTGGGCAGATCACCTGAGGTCAGGAGTTCGAGACCAGCCTGGCCAACATGGCGAACCCCCCCCATCTGTACTAAAAACAACAAAAAAAAAATTAGCCAGGCATGGTGGGCGCCTGTAATCCCAGCTACTTGGGAGGCTAGGAATCGCTTGAACCTAGGAAGCAGAGGTTGCAGTGAACCAAGATTGTACCACTGCACTCTAGCCTGGGCAACAAGAGGAAAACTCTGTCTAAAACAAAACAAAACAAAACAACAAAACAACCTTCCAAAAAACCAAATGTGTGGGAGGAAATAATGTATTATTTAATTTCATTTTCTTCATAAAAAGTCATTATATGAACCCCGGAACCCATCTTTTTAAAAATTGTGTTTGATTGCTTAGTAGCATTAATACATATAAAAAGATCACCATCTCTGCCTCACTTTGCGCTTTGGTGCTCCTTTGTGCTTGGTACAGGCATGATACCTTGAGATCACTGACTTTTCAAATGTTCTGTTTTCATAAATACCTGAGCACTAGGCTCAGTAGAACATAAAGCAACTATGTGAAGCTTTAAAAAAAAAAAAACAGGAAAAATGAATTTCTAACTTTAAAAATCTCCTAATGACTCAATATATGAGAGAGTTGGAGGTTTCGTCTTTGGGGCTTCTGGTAAAATTTGAGGCTTTGCTCTCACCTTTTGACTACAAAGCAAATGCTACATAGCAATGTTGATATTAAAGTGAAATTTTTATATATATATGTATGTGTATATATATATTTAAAATAATTCCCAAACTTTAACCCTAGGAGAAACATGGGGATTTTCAATAAGAGAGAGATTTAAAATGTAAATGCTAAAAAGGATTCTCAGCAAGGTAAAAGTGAGGGTTATCAGTGCAAATCTAATGGGCATAGATTAAAAAGTAAATGCCTGAACTTTTATTGAATCTGGCAAAGGAAACTTTAAAATTGAAATTACATTTCTTCTTTTGTAGATGAAATATATCAAGGAGAGGTTTACAGGAAAAGCATGTTTTTCCATTGCTTCCCACAAAGTTTCATTTGTGAAGGTAAATTTTAAACGATGGCAAGGATGATCGGTGTTGTTAGAGCCAAATTCTAATTTAGGTATTCTTACTTGGCATTCAGTGATTTCACAGCAGAGAGTTTGGCCTTAAATCTATAGCTGTTCCCGGAATGGAAGCCTATTTACAAGAACTGTTGATTATGAAAGGTTGGCTTATATATTGATTTTTATGTAGGCCAGTGTTGTGGAAAGATTTAAACAAAGAGCTGGAAGCAGGGGAGTTCTCCAAGGCTTCTCTCCTTTGGATTGGCTCTGTTGGACTGGTTCCCCTCACAGTGAGGCCACAGGGCAAGGGAGGAACGCTTTCCAAGGTCTTTTAAATGCACTTTTTGTTATTATATTTGGAAGTTCTCCATAGTACAGAACTGCCTGTTTGAATTTACAAAGGCTGATATCACTGGTGTTGCTGTGGTCAAGAAGACCTACTGTGTAATGCCTTGTTGCTGATAGCCAGTGACAGGTGCTATATAGGGGCTGTCTCTTTTGATTAGTATTGTATTTATTTTGGGATGATAGGAGCAACCTTGTACAGGTGCTGGAGAAATTCCTTAGCTTTTCAACAATAAGCAAGGAGGGTTGTCTTAGTCCATTTTCTGTTGCTTATAATAGAATACCTGAAACAGGGTAATTTATAAAGAGAAGGGATGTATTTCTTGCAGATATGGTGGCTAAGTGCAAGATTGAGGAGGGTACGTGTGGTGAGGGCCTTCTTGCTGGTGGAGACTCTGCAGAGTCCTGAGCCAGTGCAGGACATCACATGGAGAGGGGGCTGAGTGTGCTCTTCATGTCTCTCTTCCTGTTCTTATAAAGCCACGAGTCCCACTCCCACGATAACCATTAATCCATTAATACATTAACCCATGAATGGACTAATCCATTCTTGAGGGCTCTATTCACATCTTAAAGGCCCACCTCTCAACCTGTCAATACTGCCACACTGGGGATTAAGTTTCAAGGTGGATTTTAGAGGAGGCATTCAAACCACAGCAAGCATGTTATTCATTTACATGCTTATAAGAATAGCTCCTTTTTGGTTCACCTGAACTTAAATTTATATTACAAACATGATGGTGTTTAATCCAAAAGTAATTCAGTTTGAATTACAAACTCTTAATGATAGTAATTGATTTAATTCTCTTTCCTGGTATTAGTTGGGAGCTTATCATATTTTATTTGCTTCTATGAGTGGTAAAGTCAAGTTGGGAACTTCAGGGGACCACCAAGAAAGAGCTGCTGCTGGAGAGATTGGCTGTAATACTCTGGGGCAGTGGCAGGATGGGGGTTTGGTTCTCTTCTTTAGGTGGAGAGGGTGTGGTATCCCTTGGTTGCTTGAGCTTAGCGATGCCCAAACTAACCCCAGAAAAGAAGATCATCAAGATCTGACTAGTTAAGCAAATAATTAAAATTATAGACAATAGTCAGTTTGCTAGGGTTTTACCATGTGATATTGTTATAGGATTGTATTAGGAATGAAATAGAATTTAATGACCAACTATTGTTATTATTCTGTAACTTGCCACCTTTGTTCCCAGTCCCACCTTGGTCCCAACCTTCAGCAGATCCTCAAGGAAGCATGGGAGAGACAGAATTTTACCCGATCAGCAGGACCTGGGGGAAAGCATAAAACACCAAAAAGATGAAAACACAACTTGAAAGTACTTTCAAGTATATATTAGTTTTCTGTTGCACTGTAACATGTTACTCCAAAACTTAGCAGCTTAAAGCAACAAACATCTGTTATCTCACTGTATGGGTCATGAATCCAGATGTGGCTTAGTGAGGTACACCTGCCTCAGTTTCTCTCATGAGGCTGCTATCAAAGTACTGACTGGAAATGCAGTGCCATCTAAAGTTAAACTGGGAGAAGATCCACTTCCAAACTCACTTAAGTGGTTGTTTAATGGGATTCAGTCTGATGTGCTTTGGCTGTCTTCCCACCCATATCTCACCTTGAATTGTAATAATCCCTGTGTGTCAAGGGCGGGGCCAGGTGGAGATAATTGAATCATGGGGGCGGTTTCCCTCATACTATTCTTGTGATAGTGAATAAATCTCACGAGATCTGATGGTTTTATAGATGGGAGTTCCCTTGCACAAGCTCTCTTGCCTCCCGCCATGTAAGATATGTCTTTGCTTCTCCTTTGCCTTTCACCATGATTGTGAGGCCTCCCCAGCCATGTGGAACTGTGAGTCCGTTCAACCTCTTTCCTTTATAAATTACCCAGTCTTGGGTATGTCTTTATTAGCAGCATGAGAACAGACTAATACACAGTCATGCCTCAATTTCTTGCCACATGGGCCTCTCTGGAAGGCAGCTCATAGCATGGCATCTGACTTCTCTGAGAGAAGCCACATTTTCTGTCTTTTATTTATTGAATCTGTCTCTAGGTCTAACCCACACTTAGGAAAGACAATTACATAAGGGAATACCAGGAGGAGGGGACCACTGGGGGTCATCTTAGGCTGACCACTGCAGTAATCTTCAGCTTGTCCTATTTCAAAAGAAAATGGAACTACTAGTTTACATAAGTTATCTATGTAAAAGTCACTAATTAAGAAAGTTGTCATGCTGAAGTAAGGTTATTGGGGGAAAATATGGCTAAATCTAGTGGAGTATGTGCTTATAATTGTGCTTGAAATATTTCTATCCCTTTCAGTAAGCAATTTTCCCTATTTTCTCCTTCACCAAGGTCTAGGGTCTGCTCTTTAGTCTGAATTCTGGGTTTCCAACCCATTGTATTCTTCCTTCCCCCTTATAATCTATTTTCTCTTCTTTTTCTTTGTTTTACACAGTTCTATAAGGTATTGGGAAAAAAATCTGAGAAATTAATTTGGAATGAGATTTTAGCAAATTATAATTTTTAAAAATGCCTTTACTCCCCAGGTCATAATTATAATTTGGGATGGACTTTCCTTATGAGTACCTGATTGTTCAAGTTTTAATTACTTCAGTGTCACCTCCTCAGAGTGGTCTTTTTTAACCATCCTCCCCTATCCCTCTCCTGTTTCTCTCCACATCATTCAGTTTATTAACTTCCTAGTGCTTCCTATTATTTGAGATTGTCTAGTTAATTTCTGTTTATTTATTGTCTATCTCTGCTCAGTATAATTTAAGCTCCACAAAGGTAGGGATATAGTCTCTTTTGTTTGTATTATATCATCAATGCTTAGAACAGTGCCAAGCCCATAGTAGAGAGTCAAGAAATATTTGTTATGTGAATAAATATGGAATTTCAGGAACTGAAGCAGGAATAGGGAGAACCATTTTTGGCTAGGAAAGCCTTTAGGTACTCTTATCACATCTGTCTCTTTCAACCTTGTACTGGGTTCGTTTGACTCAAATAGTTCTAGAGTGGACTATAATGTGGTTGGCTGATATCACTGGATCCTTGGGTCTGGCAAGGTCATGTGCAACATGATGCTAATAATAGCTACTCTCTTTGTAGTCAGGAGGCTCATAAAGGTATACTTATAACACCTTTCAGTTTTAAAAGCTATGAATCTATGATTTTTTTTTTACCACCACCACCACAACCACTGCTGCCACTACCACCACCACCACCACCACCACCAACAACAACAACAACAAAAGGACAATCAAAAAGAAAATAAAAGGAAAAAAGGCAATGTATAGCTTTGGCAGAAGGAGCCACTTAACCTTTGCAATCTAAGTGTCTTCTGTTTGTACGGTGATGGCTCTGGCTCTCAGGTGTGATGACAGTATTCTGGGGACCCTTGAATAATTGCGAGACAACATGGAAAATGACAGAGAATACAAGCAAATCATAAAAAAACACATTTCAATAAATCTGTGGAAGACAATTGCTTAAGATTGAGATTAAAAAAAAAAAATCAGTGAGGATGATCCTGCCCTGAACAGAATGGCAATTAAAAAAAAAAAAAACTTATTATTTTCTTGCTTTGGTTTCATTTTCACCCAATGTGGAGCGTGACTTGATTGTTGTGTATTGTGGTTTAATACAGCTCATCGTCGTGCTTCTTTTCCGTAGCAGCAAAGTGGGCTGAAAGCTTGAGGGATTTCTTCTGCATTAATTCCCCAGATCTCATTCCTGGTCAGCACCGTGCAGCTCATTTCCATTAAGCAGATAGTCCTCCTTTCTCTTCTTTGCTTCCAGACTCATAATTCTGTGCTTATCTGCACTGAACTTCATTTGCATTTATTAGCTGGGTAGGTACTTGAAATATCTAAAACCCTTTTATCTGCCTGCTTTGTTTCTCATTATTTGCTGTCTCTTCCAATTTAGTATTAACTGCAAACTTGAAATGTTTCTTCTGAAACTGTTGTTCAAATTCTTTGCATACCAATGTAGCGCCTGGAAGTGATGTCTGCAGGGATCCCAGTCAATAACCTGGTTCTGTCTTGAAAAGCTGTAACTTCTCACATTTTACTTTTCTCACTTGACTGACTGAGTGAACTGTTTATGTAGATTCGTGTAGTTCTCTGTTGAACATTTGAACTCTTGAGCTTCCCTACTGTGGTAGACAGTGTGCTGAGGCACACAACAATGAACAAGAGAGGGGCTTCTTGCCCTCATGGAGTGCACAGCCTCTTCAGTGTGGAGAACTGTGTATGTTGTCCATATTATTTTGTTCTCCACTCAATTCCCCCAATTTTCTTGAATTGCACTTTGTTAATGCTTTGGGACTTCACTGAAGAATATTATACAGAATGACATTATGCAACTCAGGATTATTTAAAAGATATTGTTTATTTCATTTTTTTTCTTCACAAAGACTTATGGGAGAAATTTCTTTCAGATTTCAGCATCAGGAATGTTTCTCCTGAACCACTCATTTGTTTTAATATTACACCGTAATTCAAGAATAGATTATACCTGTTTTCTGTGAGTTTAAAAGCAAATTTGTAACCTGCTCCTAGAAAGCACACCAGAACTCATTACGGAGCTTGTAATATTAACTTCACAGGGGTTTTGGCCTCTTTTTGACCTTCCTATTTTTGCCCCACTTCACAATCTCCATCTTCCAACATTGTATGATTCCTTTATTGGCTTTAAGAAAACTAATGTCTTATTTTAAGTATTTATTCAAACTGTCCTAAACCCTTTCTGTAACAAAATAGGGTATAAGTAAATAGATGACTTATATGAACTTGGAGTGGGATGTGTTCAAGTTTGAGACCTGGGTTCACATTACTTACCCTTCCCAAACTGCTGTTCTGGGATGGGCCTAGACTGCATGAATAACTGTATAAAGTTGAACAAGTCACTTGACCTCCCTAAGTATTAGGGGTTTCGTGTGCAAATGGAAAGTATTTGTTTGATTAGTCTTGTAGTATTGTCCTCAGCATTAACATTTTGTGTTTGCACAACAGATTTGTAATTGTGCCATCAACATGCCTACTTTTCATCTTAGAACCTAGTTGCCTTCTTAGTGGAGTTTTAGTTGTTGGGTGCCTGATGCTAGGTTGCAGAGTTAAGAGACTCAATTCAGGAATTTGAGCCTACTAAGACTGAGCAGCAAATCAGCAGTGAGGCCTCTCAGTGATAAGGACTAAAGCAAGGGCAGGCTTCAAGGGCCACCCAAAGGAGGGAGCAAACTCAGACTTCAGGAGTTAGGGAAGACATGGGAAGATGGAGATATGAGTAGCATTTAGAAGGGCAGGAAGGAGTTAGGAAGGCATTTTTGGCTCCTGGAAACCGCATTTTCCAGTATGCTGAGATATGAACAGCTAGTTTATATTGATGGCAGACGTAGAAATTTTGTTCCTTTAGAGATTGGAGATGGTGGGAGGTAAGACTGTAGAGTCAGTAGAGACTGGATGTCGAAGGGTTGTCTCTGCTGAGATATTTGGGTCTCACTCTAAAGATTATGGTGATCCGCCAGAGAATTTTATATGAGGTGAGGAGAGGTGGGCAGATTTGAAATTTAGCAAGACACCCTCTTATATATGAGTATAGATGATAGATTCTAGAGGTTTGAAGGGCTATAAGGTTATTTATGTTGGGCTAACCCAGGTAGTTTGAAAAATAACAACAACAACAACAATAATTATAGTAGCTAATATTTATTGAATATATATTAAGTGCCAGTTGCCTTATAGGTATGGTCTCATTTAATCCTTGCATTAGCTTTATTATTCCATTTACAGATAAGAAAACTGAAGCTGGAAAGTTTAAGTACCTTGTCCAAGGCCATATAGCTGGCAAAGGGTGGAGCCAGCATAATCATCTCGGTATCTTCCTTTTAACTACAACCATGTACTGATTTGAGTTTAGGAGAGAGGGCTGGGATGGACATGTGCATTTGGCCTATTATATTGGTTGATGACATGAATGAAGATGGAAGCCTGGTGATATGGTTTGACTCTGTGTCCTCACCCAAATCTCATCTCGAATTGCAATCCCCACATGTTGAGGGAGAGACCTGGTGGGAGTGATTGGATCATTGGGGTGGTTTTCCCCATGCTGTTCTCATGATAGTGAGGACATTCTCACAAGATCTGATGGTTTTAAAATAGCAGTTTCCTGTGGACTTTCTCTCTCTCCTGCTGTCACGTAAGATGTGCCTTGCTTCCTCTTTGCCTTTCTGCATGATTGTACGTTTCCTGAGGCCTCCCAGCCATGTGGAATCATGAGTCAATTAGACCTCCTTTCTTTATAAATTACCCAGTCTCAGGTAGTATTTTTTTTTTTTTTTTTTTTTTTTTTGAGACGGAGTCTCATTCTGTCTTCCAGGCTGGAGTGCAGCGGCACAATCTCGGCTCATTGCAACCTCCACCTCCTGGGTTCAAGTGATTCTTGTGTCTCAGCCTCCTGAGTAGCTGGTACTACAGATGCACACCACCATGCCCAGCTAATTTTTGGTATTTTTAGTATAGACGGGGTTTTGCCGTGTTGGCCAGGATGGTCTCGAATTCCCGACCTCAATTGATCTGCCCACCTCAGCCTCCCAAAATGCCGGGATTACAAGCATAAGCCACCGCACCCAGCCAGGTAGTATCTTTATAGCAGTGTGAGAATGGACTAATACACCCAGGAATCACCACCATATTGGAACCCACTGGAGTAAGAGGGGGCTGTGAATGAGGTTAAGAAATAGAGGAGATATAGGAAGAAGGAAAACCAAGAGAGACAGTATCATGTAGTGCTCAGGGACACTGTTGCCACCAGATACTAGCTATGTCATTGATGGCAATCTGTTTATTGTGTCTGAGCCTTCTGTGTTTTTCCTTGTAAAATGGGGGTAATATTACTTTTTTCCTTTTTTAAATAGTGAGTGTATATTTTATGGGATACATGAGATGTTTTGATACAGGCATGCAATGTGTAATAATCACATCATGAAAAATTGGGTATCCATCCCCTCAACCATTTATCCTTTGCATTACCAACAATCCAACTGTACTCATTTAGTTATTTTAAAATGTGCAATTAAATTATTATTGACACATGTTGTGCTATCAAATGTTAGGTCTTATTCTTTCTAACTATATTTTTTGTACCAGTTAACCATCCTTACTTCCCTCTACTTCCCCATTACTCTTCGCAGCCTCTAGCAACTGGGGATAATATTATTTTAAAAACTTCTCTGAAGTATTAATACAGATATCATTTATCAATCTGTTCTATATCTCACAGGAAGTGTTCAGTAAATGGTGGCTGCTGTTATTACTTCAAAGCAGAAAACAACAAAAGACAGAGTTTTAAGAAGAAGAGAGTAGCCACCACTTTCAAATGCTGCAAGAAAGTAGGTGAGCACGGGGGACAGTATAGCATATGTGTTAGAAACAAAAAGAACAGAGTCCAGAAGTTTTAATAACTATGAAAACAGCAGGAAAATGTTTCCCTCAGTCATGCATCTGCTATTAATTTTACATTACAGAGAACAAATATCCCTGGTATCAGTTTTCTTCAAAATCAATCACAGTGAATTCTATGAATTATAAATGCCAATACAAATGAAATGAAATGTCGATCATTTATAATTACTTGAAAATAACATTGCATTGAAAAAGTTTTAAGACACCTTATCAGTTAGAACATGAAAACATACTGTACACTGATGACAAATGAGGGGCTTTGGCAAATGACAAAGGAGAGTGTAGTTTAAGATTTAAACTTTCCTATCCTCCAATCCGCACTTACTGGTGTCATTTTTACAGAAGCAAGAGAGGCTCAGGCACCCCAAAATCAGAGAGGCCTTTAGATTTGAGTGGCTATTTTTCCCTTGATTGAGTCCTTGATGTTGGACAATTTCCTTTACCTCCTTGACACAAATTTTCTCGTCTGTGAAATCTGAAGGACGCATTTTGGATTTGATATAAAATCTCTCAGTATTAAAATCATGGCAAGTACTAAAAAGTCACCATGGGCTAAACAAATCATGCTGTGGGCAGAATTTGGTTTCCAGACCACCAATTTGAAACCTCTGGCACGCACAGATTTTCAATATAAATCTGAAATTTTAGTTAGAAAGGATTGGGAGCACTCACTCTATGCTTGGCCCACAAAACTGCCAGGCTGACCAGAGGTTAGAGGAAGTTTTGATCAAAGGTTTTGACTTTAATGGAGTTAAAATATTCTTGGAAAGATAAAATTTACCATTGGGAAACTCAGAATTCAGTGTTCTGGAAGAGTGGAATTATAAGGGGGTTGGAGATTAGTTAACCCAAATACCTCTTCTTATAGCTAAGAAATCTAAATCCAAGAAAGACCCAAATTCACAAGGCTATTGAGTAGCAGAGCTCATTCTTGGACAAGACTTTCTGAGTCCTAGTAAAGGTCTCTTTCTGGTCCTCCAGGTTGCAGTCCACTCCCAGAGCTAGGCACGATAAGGCCAGCTCTGGGAGTCTGGGGAAAAAAAGCAAACGAGAACTACTACTGCAATGAGAACCAACGAATTGCCCCTTCCAGGTTGAAGTACACTTCCAAATGCTGGCAGAAATAGGGAGCAAATTGGAAAGAACAAGCAAGATTCTTTTTCTCTCCCAGTCCTTCCCTTAATTCCCTTTATTGGTAGAGCCCACCTGGCAAGGCAGACATATGATTTGCAGAGCTCAATTCTGGTGCTACAAAGCCAAGTTGAGAAGAATGAAGGTGAGGCTTAGAGACAAGATTTTCAATAATCAGCCCAATCAGCATAGTGGGCAGCAGTGAGGAGCTTGCCTGGGGTGGGAGCCTCGTGTGCAGCCATGGTGGGAGATAGGGCTGTAGAGCTTGGCTGGGACAGATGTGGACAATTTAGAATGTTGGGAAGAGCTGTTTAGACTTGGATTTCATGAGGGACTTATAGACTAGTAAGAAAGGTGGCATTCTGAGTCGTGATTGTATTTTACTCATTCACTTGGGTTCTCTTGACAAAGCCATTTTTCTGTTTAAGTGACTAGGGGGATAAATAGATGTTAGTTTTAAGAGAATAGATCTTTCTCAGGAATCAATTGAAGGAAGCAGTAACAAGTCAAGTCTTGAAGCATTCAAGGAAGGCTTTACATAGCAGAAAGGCATAGCCAGAATTTACAAGGCAGAATTTAGCTACAATCTCCTATTATTCTACACATTAACATGTACACTTTCTCCACTAGTCTGTCGGCTTCCAAAGGGAAGAATTATCTCACATTTTACTTTTGTATCTGCTTGGCGCAGAAGATCGTCTGAAACACAAAAAGTCCTAAATAAGTGTTAAGTAGTTTGACTTACATAATGTTTTGTGAAACATAAGATCTCTACGACAGAGACCATGCTCTGTATCTATCCAGATAAGAATCAGTCTCACTTTAGCTAATGTGAATTTATCATTGGCAGCATAAATAGATTGGATGCAATGCCATATACCAATCAAAATGTGGCAGGCTTCATAAAAGTGTCTTGAATTAATTAGCTTTTGCTGGAAATCTTTCTGTGTATCAAACACTCCTCAAAACTCAATGGTTTTGGGAATAAATAAGGGTTTATTTTTCCTCATGTTACATGTCAGTGGCTGTATGTCAATGTCTTAGCTCTGTGCTTCAGCTCTGATCCAGGTTGGTGGTCAGATTTTGATTGATCTGCTCCACACACTATATTAATTTTAGGATCAAGATAAAGGAGAAGCCCTGTTTGGAACAAGAACCCATTCTCGTAACAGTGGAGAACAGCCAGACTGAGCCAAATCAAACCACAAGGGGACACTGACAAAATTGTCTCAGAATTAGCACATGTCCCATTTGTCAAAGCAAGTCATGTTGTCAAATCACAGAGCAGGAAAGTTTATTTATCTTACTGGGTGTAGGAAGGAATGAATGTTTGCACTCAATAAAACCATCTTCCAGACTGGCTAGGCTGTGCTGCCCAGTTGTTTGGTTAAACATTAGTATAGGTGTTGCTGCGAAGGTGTTTTGTAGGTATGATTCATATTTACAATCATTTGACTTTAAGTAAAAGAGATTGCTCTGGTTAATATGGGTGGGTCTTATCCAATCAACTGAAGGTCTTAGAGCAAAAGTTGAGGTTTCTTGGAGAAGAATTCTGCCTCAAAATTGTGATATAGAAATCCTGCCTGAATTTCTAGCTTGCCAACCTGCCTACAGATTTTGGACTAGCCAGGTCCCTCCACCCCCCGCCCCCCTCTCTCTCTCGGGTTCTATTTCTCTGGAGAACCCTGATGGTTACTCTCTTAAGTGTAGGTGTGCTTTTTTGTTTGTTTGTTTGCCCAGTTTAAAGCAGAAGCAAAGTATAATCAATAATATTTCTCTTGTACTAGGATCACTTACCTTTAGAGAGTGAAATTTTAGTATTAACAGAATCAAGGATAGAGAAAATAGGCCAGATCCTGACCTAGGCTTAGGTATCAAAGCAGAGCAGAGAACAAGGTAGTTAGTAAATGTGTAAGCTCGGTGAAAAGTCACCAGTTCTGAGCTGCAATCTGCTAGTAGGAACATGCTACAAACCTAAAAACCAAATACCTGAACTTGTGAATACTATTCTACTATTACAATACCATTAGTTCCCATCAAACCAAATTCATATTTAATGAAGTAATATTAGGGTACCTTTGGATAATGACAGGTCAGGAAATCTACCCTGTTCATCTCCTCTTGGTACCTGACACTGTCTGTGAATGGGTCTTTTGTTTATATATTCATTAATTTATTGTTGAATCAATTAATATTCATTGAGCATAGTTATGTGCAAGGCACTGTCCTAAGGCTGGAGATAGTACATAGAAGGTGCACAGTTCTTTCCTTCATGGAGCAGATATTCTAGTGGAAGAGTTAGACATGTGACAACTGCACACATTATTAGTTGCTGCAGAAAAAGTGGAGATGGCTGGGCCAGAGATGTGTTTCAGGCAGAGGGAATATATGGAAAGCACCAGAGACAGAGCATGATATACTTTCTTTGAGGCACAGAAAGCGGGCAGGTGCAGCTGGAATTCATAGAACTGGAATGGAGGGGTGAGGAGTGAGGATGCAGGGCTGGCAGGAGCTTTGTTAGGCTCTGTGGACTGAGTAGGGACTGTTGTCTGTATCCTATGGCAACAAGAAAGCCATTGCAGGATGTTAAGCAGGGGTGTGAAGTGTTTGTTAAGGAATGAATTAATTAGTGAGTAGGGGTTGTTTGAGTTACAGATATGGTAATTGTATTAAGCAACACAGGGAGACCGCAACTTTTGATGATCCTATACAATTGTCTAAATTTTTGAGAATTTTTTTTTTCTGGTAGAATATAATGCATGTATACATAGCATAGTGGAGATATATGTCATATCTATATCTATATAGATACTTATTTGTTGTTTTTGGCCTACTTCTAATAAACAGAAAGTCTTATATGAGCAAAAACAGAGATCAAATGTATGATTTATCAAAAATGAAGAATAGTACCACTAATCATAAATAAGGACCAATTATTAAAGAAACACAAGTTTAAATTTTTGGGAAAGTTTGATAACGAGGAAGAGTTTTTTTTCCAAAGCAATGATACAGATTTAATTGTTGCAAATTAATAATACAAGTAAGGATTCTTCTTTACCCAGCTTTATTGAGATATAACTGACCAATAAAAATGGTCGCTCCTCACCCCTCCATTCCGGTTCTATGAACTCCAGCTGCACCTGCCCGCTTTCTGTGCCTCAAAGAATGTATATCATGCTCTGTCTCTGGTGCTTTCCATATATTCCCTCTGCCTGAAACACATCTCTGGCCCAGCCGTCTCCACTTTTTCTGCAGCAATTAATAATGTGTGCAATTGTCACATGTCTAACTCTTCCACTAGAATATCTGCTCCATGAAGGAAGGAACTGTGCACCTTCTATGTACTATCTCCAGCCTTAGGACAGTGCCTTGCACATAACTATGCTCAATGAATATTAATTAATTCAACAATATATTAATGAATATATAAGCAAAAGACCCATTCACAGACAGTGTCAGGTACCAAGAGGAGATGAACAGGACAGATCTCCTGACCTGTCATTATCCGAAGGTACCCTAATATTACTTCATTAAATACAAATTTGGCTTGATGGGAACTAATAGTATTGTAATAGTATAATCAGAATAGTATTCACAAGTTCAAGTATTTAATGTATACAACGAGATTTTTGGGTATGCATATACATTGTAAAATGATTACCACAATCAAACCAATTAACATATCCATCATCATGCAAGGATTCTTAAAAATCTTCTTCAAGGCTGTCAATTTTATTATAAATATTATAAGTCAATATAATGTCTGTATACCGTTCATAATGGATGGTTGAATCACATACAGTTATAGCTAATCAAAAACCATTACAAATGTATTTACTCTCCTTAAACACTTTCATATGTCATTACAAATGGCCGATTGAACACTTCCACATCCATTACAGTATTATATTTCCATTCAATTTACTATTAAGATTTCTTGAACAGCTACCGTGTAATAGTAGCTATTGTGCAGTATAAATATTTCATCACCTCTCTATGGTAATCCATTTCTCATTTGCTTGCCAAAAGTTATAAAGTGCTTATTAAACATTGATAAATAATATTACAGCACATGATATGAAATATTGTCTTGCAAATCAGCTTATTGGTAAACCTTGAAGTTGGTGACACTTTAATCTGTATTATTCAGTCTTCATAATTCATTATAAACAATGATTATTGCTATGTCATTTGATTGTGGAGAAATGGATCATTCTCAGAGACAGTGTCACCAACTCAAGCAATTTTCTTATTATACAGAGTTAATTAGGTGTGTGCCTGTTAGCCTCCGAGGGAGGGCAAGGAGGGCAGTGTTCTTTTCCATCTAGTCCTTTATTAGAATCATAGGGAATCTTCAGGCTTACTCTGGCCAGCTTTCACTATACATTTTCTTTATTTTGAGTCTCTTTTTTTGCCATGTTGGGCATCATCCTGTTCAGTATTTCCAAAGCTGGTGGCTTAGACATTCTGCTCTGATTTGAGAGAGACATTTAACCATTTGTGGTAGGTCAAAATCCTGGACAAGAAAAAAAAACCTGTTGTATGTTATAGTTAATAGAATCACGGAATGTTACAGTGAAAGGTAACTTTAAGAATCATTTAATGTGGTGATAAATTTGTGTGGCAATGTTCCCACATTCCCCTTCCATGGCAGACGTTGCTAATTGAACACAGCACTCTTTCTGGCTGCATCTGGATTCAATTTGAAATTGAAATACAGTCCTCCAGGCTCCCAGTATTAGTTTACTATCAGTGGGAAGTCAGGTGAAGTCTCTTTTCTGTCCTGGACCATGTCCAGCATCTCACTTTACAGGAAAGGAAGTGGATGTTCATATAAGTGAAATGATTTGGCCAAAGTCACTCTTCTGGTTAGAGACGTAGCTGGGGTCCAAGCCCTTGTCTCCCAACTCCAAAACTAGCATTCAGCCTATCATCGTTGATGAAGCTTTTCTTTCCTTCTACTTTTCCCTTCCTTAGGCCTTTCCAAATGACAATCTTTGTTTTCTTATGCAATTTCAATGGTGGAAATCATTCTTAGTTTCCTGAATTGCTTGAATTGTGTTGTCACTTTTGCTCCCATTTTTTTTTACTCCCAAACTTGGTGTTTTTTAGAGGAGGCTGTAGATGAATTATGGATGTTTAGCAATACCTATGGTAGGAGAAATATTTCTTTGTGTATTAAATGAATACATACCTGATATAAAAGTATGTAAGATATCAATTTTATGTTACTACTCTTAACACTAGAGCCACTTAATTCCAAATTCAAATTCATTTTCTAATGAACAATTGAATGAAGGTTTTGCTTTAATTAGTGAAAATATTTTAGGAAAGACAAGTGTGATAATTGTCTTGTTTATTTACAAGAAAAAGGACGACAAGTAATATATAATTCCCTGAGAAAAATATGAGACTTTAGGGAGAAAGATGCTACCTTATCTTTAGTGGAGGATAATGAAGAAACCACTCTGATTTATTTCAATAGATGCCCAGTGTGGTACCAACATTATGGGTCCTGAGAATTGTAATGGGCCTCTTATTAAAAATCACATTAACCCTCTATTGACTTTAATGACTTTTATCTTTTGTAAGTTGGCATTCTTTCTTTATTCCATATGGGACTCATTACCCTGAGGGAAAGTTAGTAAGTTCTTTTCCAGACCTTCTTTGCCATGAAGCCTTGTTAAATTCCAAGACTAATAGGAAATGAATTGAGCCAATAAAAAGATACCTTAACACTTAAAAAACTGGAAAAAACAAAAAGGCAATTGGCAAAAGCATTAAAGAATAACCTTAAACATTAGCTTCAGAGTTCATAATGATCTAGTTTTTTAAATATATAATCTGCTTGTCTTGATGATGTATGCATACTTCCACCTTATCTGTATTAACTCCATGATTGACTATTTGGAATAACATTCATGGTAACTGGGAGCTAAGAGGTTGCTTGTCAGTTAGCACAAAGTGCTGGTAATTAGCTTCCTAAAGCACCTCTACTGTTGGGTAAAAAATAGGCTCGATAAATTTATACCATGTCATATGGTATGACAGAAGCTCATCCATCCTCTGATTTCAAACAAGGTATTAGAAACAGGTTGAGTTTCTTGAGAAATATAACCCCAAATTGACATTTATATAAGACCAATTCATTTTATAACAGTGATGACTCACTTTGAAAAGGATGTATAGTAGCAAACTTAGCAGGTATTTTGAGCTGACTAGAAGTGCAAGTTCTTGTAATTTGACATTGTTTCCAGGAACTCTTGGGAAAGTGAAGTCTAAGTCACAGGAGGCCTAGGGACTTTCAGTTGCTATTTGTGGATGCCTGGGGAGCTCAGATGAAGGGGGAATGCCATTTCTGCAATTTGTAATGGGTTGGTTGGCACAAGCAGCATGACAGGAATCAGAGGAAAATCAGAAAAAAGAGTTTCCTATCTTTTGAACTAAAAAGAAATAATTTGATGCTACAATGATTTTTTTAAGGAAAGTTAACAAAAGTAAACATAGAAACATTTCACCTATATCTCCTGTAAGAATGATATAGTCTATAAACACAAACAAGTAAAAGTTAACGTTCTTTAAGAAGCATACTTTACTGGTCCATTTCTATGGGTACTAAGGCTGTTTCTTGAATCATTGTATTTTCCTCTGAATAGAGGTGGCAGAAGTTTTAAGTTGCTAAGTGTTCAGCATTGATATTGGTTTGGACATGTGACATAACCTCCCTAATTATCAGTTTTTCTCATCTTTTAACTGGAGTCGATAATACCTGCCCTTCTTGTTCCACAAGGCTAGTGTACCACATGAATCAAGATCTATAAAAATAATTGGTGATCAAGGAAGAAGGAGACAATTTTAACAAGAAAGAGAGTTCCAGCTGAATCTTATTTTTAGTTGAGGAAGTGCAGTGAGTTTCTCTATACATTTTTTTCTAACCCATGTTTGTGAGATTCACTGTTCTCATTAAAATATGGCCTTGAAGAAGGGCTTAGCAGTTGTAAGATCTGAGACTCTAAATGATCCCATTGTCTATTTCAGATGGATCTCACATATTCCTCCTTGGTTTTCTGCTATCTCTTTGTTATTTATGCTTCATTATAAACCATGTTTTAGATGAACCCACAAACACAGAAGAATCAATAATTCAATATCTTTGGGGAAGTGGGTAGGTTCATTTGTAGCAATGAAAAATGTAGTAGGTATATTCCAGTTGTAAGGTCAGTTATATATTTCAAGTTTGTAGTTACTATAAATAGAAGCCAGAAGGAAAACGAAAACCCCATCTCCAAATCTCAGCATTCCAAAATGCAATCTTGGTGACAACAGGGTTATTGTGGTAGAGGAAAGGGACCTGACTGATATTTTATACTCCTTCCTTTACTTATTGTTGAGTAGACATTGAGGACAGTGATAGAAACAACAAGTAGCCCCATAGCAATGTCTCATGCCCCTAGTCAAGGGCATCCTAAGTGCCAGGCGCAGTGCTGGGTGTTTACAAGCACTTCACATTTGCTTTCCTAACATACCTGTCAGACATTCCTACTCTATTTTACAGACTGGGCAATGAGCTCTGAGAGGTGAAATACCTTACCAAAAGACACACATCAGGCAAGTAGAGATGGCAGGATATGAAGTCAGATCAATTTGATTGCAAAATCCAAACAGTTTAAAGCTCTACATTGCACTGTCACCCTTCACCCCCCCCGAAACTGTGGCTGCCTTTTAAATTTGTATTTCAAAATACTAAAGTCTTGTGTAGTTCACTGAAATCTCAGTTCTCTGCATTGTTTCAGGTTTATTTCTTTTTCACAAAAAGAAAGGGAAACAGGAAGGAGGTTAGGGAGAAAGAAAAGCTCACTTAGGTCAAATCAGTTTTTGAGGGTTTTAGTTCTTGTTTCTCAACAGGATGATATACTTCTGTTTTTAAAAAATTATCTGTTCTTCTTCTGTAACCAATTTGTTAATCATGTTTTGGTGACTGACTTTTGGGCACATTTCCCAGAAACTTTAAGGCAACCCTTTATAAACACTAATAAGTCTGCATGCAGAAGCAGCCTATTATTATTCATGGACAGTATTACGTAGAATTAAACTTTTGGAAACTGCACCAAACACATTCAGCTAGAAATGAAAGTAAGCTGAATTTCCATTTGGTTTGCTTCTTGCTGAGCCTTCAAATTATAAAGTGAAGCAAAGCCAAAAGATTAATACAATGAAAACAAAGATTGGGAAATTAAATGACACGATGCAATTTTCTGCCTCATCGGGCTGGCACCAATAATATGCGAAGGAAAGTCTGCTTAGTGTCGGTTAGCTGCTGTATAAATGCAGGACAATCAGTCTCCTTCTCGAGGGAGACTATTTTCTTGAATCATATAGCCATTGACTCTTCCAATTACCAGAGCCCCCACGCACAGTTCGGCTTTATCTATTTTTTTAACTTGCTGCTGTACTCTGCCAAGGTATTATCATTATTAGCGTTTACACAGGTACATGCTTTTACCTTATCTGAAATATTTTAGCGATAGCTTCAGAGTGTATATAAAAACCTGGAGCCTACCACCACAATTATAATTAAATAATAACAATATTTTGGAAAATGGGTCTTTATGGGCAGTTGGAGGCCATAATGGAGTATCTTTAAATCACAGCTATCAGAGGAACATTAGCTCATGGTTGATGTCTCACATTTGGGCCTCTGTTGACATGCCACTCATAATGTATCATTGCTGATCATTGTCAAGATTTGTTTTAAAGTGATCTGGGTAATAAGAAATGGCTCTAAGCCACCCCTAATGTTATTTGAAATTACTTTTATCACAGTTGTATTCAAAGGCTGTCATGTTTATACTACCAAAATTCTCCAGACCATTCAGAAGTCCTCTGGAGAATTAAATTGTGCATTAACTTTCAAATCTCCCTTTAACTCTGCCAGGCAATATAAACCAGTCAACACTAATCCATCTTCTGCAAAGTGTGGTGCACCATATTTTATCTGAGGAAGGAAAATAAAGAACAGACTGCTGCAGGCCCCCAGCACCTTGGAGAGAGATTGTTCTCTCTGATATCACTTCTGGGTTATCTGCAGACAACAAACTTGAGTTTAGAGGACTTGCCCCATGATCCAAGGCCTTCAATAGGCTTCTTGCCCATTTTTTCCAAAAGCAAATTCTTTCTAAAGGGAAACGTGTGTGTGTGTGTGTGTGTGTGTGCACATATTTGTTTTTATTCATTGTAGTAATAGAGGGAAAAATATGCAAAGGAAGTAATATTTACCACAGTTGATAATCAACTCTCTACTTGTTTCATAGACTCTACTTAGTTATTCCACTCTGGAATTTTCTATAAAAACTCATATTTAGAAATCAGTTTTAGACTTTTTTTTCCCCTTTGGATTTCTCAAGTGTCTCTGGAGATACTGATTTCAAATTTTCTATTTAAACAATCAAAATGCTTAAAAGATGTGTAAAGTTCTTTCAAATAATGACAAATGGAAACTAAAGCTGCCCTGTGGTCAAACATCCAGAAATGGAAAGGAAACAATTGGGATGAATCATATGTACTAGAGCAGAGTGAAGAGAAAGGACCCTTATAGTTGCCAGATTTTTTTTCCTGTTTCCTTTTACTTTTTGCTGCTTTTTTTAAAAAAATAAAAAGGTAGATATTAGAATTTTAGAATGATTAGCTTAACATTCACTCCATTTTTGCAAAACAATGTGCCTTGTTTTTTTCTGGCTGCCATCTAATTTGTATCTTGCTTACCTCCCAAATATGGTTGGGATGAAGATAGTCAAAACCATCTGTATTTGAGACTCTCTGATGTGGTCATTTTGAAACGTGATAGTCAGCCTTGAAAATAATGAAGCTGAAATATTGCATTTCTCATCCCGGCTCTTCTCATTATTATTATTTTTTCTTCTTAATGGAAATAAACCACCTTTACCCTAGAAAAAGAATACTTCACATTTTGTACAAAATTCTGAAATGAATTTAGGAGCGACATTATTTCACTTGAGAGAAATGCACTGAAATATGTAATCTCACCTTTTGGGGCCTTAATTGAGTGCACAGAGACTGAAGAATTTTTTGGTTTATTATTAAAATGAAAGCTTCAGGTTTTCCTCACTGCCTTTCTTGAGACAGTTTGGCATGGGTAAGTGCATGGGTTCTGGAGTATGATGGCCCTGATTTGAGTCTGGCCTCCACCACTTAGAGCTATTGGCCTTGGGTGAGTTACTACATCTCTCTGTGCCTTGGTTTCTTCAGCTCTCAGATGGGGATAATGACAGAACCTTTATCACAAAGCAGTTGTGAGTACAAATTGAGTTAATACACTTAAAGTGCTTAGAACAGTGTCTGTCTCTTTTCTCAGATGTTTTTCGTGGTCTAAATCTTCCTAAATAATAAAATAGTTCAGGAAAAATAAAGGTTAATAAAATGATGGTGACAAGCCCCTAATGATTAGTAACAGTTTTCTGGGCTGTAAATGTTCTTTTCCATTTTTCTTTATACAATATTTCAGGGGCTCTTGATGCTTTCATTACCTTGGTGGAAGAAAAAGAAGGAATGAAATGCAAAAGCATAATGGACAAATTTTTAATAGAATGTCTTCCCAGATGAAGGAGCATTACAAGTGCTTCAGTCTTCAACATAATCTATGGTTGCTGAACTTAATAATAAAATGCATTTTGACTTCATCTACTTTTTTTGTTCATTTGAAGAGAAACATGATCCTTGGTGCACCATCAAGAAAAAAAGTTTTATAAAATTTCAAGGGACTAAAATGCTTCTACAGTGGTACAAATTTGTTATAAAAAGAATATAATCCCGAGAAGGGAAATAAAATATGGAAAGATTTTGAGATGTTTCTTCACTTTCTGGAGAATATCTGACTATGTCCTCTAGTTAGTACTAAAAAGCTTTTGTATAGGACCAATGGTAGAAATTGCTATAATTTATTTGATTCCAGCTGAGTTTTTGCTAAATCAATTATCTCTAATGTGTGTAACTTGATATGGATGTCCTTATTCTCAGCCCTCGTGAAACGTTTTTCTGTAATGTGTTGATTTTTCTGTTTCTATGACAATGATGAAATTATAAGGATGTTTTCCCCTTGAAAATGTAAAACTATTGGCAGAACCTGAAAGCCCCTAGGATTAATTTTTATTTAAATTAAAATATGTTTTGATGATGACTGTAAATGACACTGGTAAAATCATCACTTGACTTTTGGCTCATGAAAGCATACTTTGAACTACAATTTCAGGATGCTGGTGGTGGTTCAAAAGAGAGAATGCTTTCATTTTCACTTCATTCACACTCCATTGAGCTATAGAAACAGGAGTTAATCCTGCAAGAGTAGTAATTTTCAAGTAAATAACCCCAAGAACCCCGGTCAGACTACCCTAAGGTTTTTTAGTCATAGTTTATGAAGTTTAGACTTTTGCTTCAATCAGTCCATCAATTACTGAAGGGTTAAAGATGAGCTTTGGAAAAGGAAGAGAGGGAGTTTTGGTGGCCATTTCCTCAAGCTTTTAGCATTCCTGCATGGCAGGTTGAGTCACACCCGTCTTTATTAAATGATGCATAATTCAGTGATAAACTGGCTTAGCTCTGCCTGTTACAAGTTGGTCTTGAGGTGTTACAGGGGTCAGCATAGAGGCACTGTGGCTGTTTCATGTCATTAGTTTTCTTTGAGTTGCAATGTGTAACTACTCTAACACATGTCTTTCATTAGTGGCTACAATGCATGCTTTGTGTGTGAACATCCTTAGACGGTAAAAGCCAATTTAGAGTGTTCTCACCTTCCTTTTATGCCAGTGAATTCCATCAGCCTCACATGTGTGTGAAGCTAAAGGCTTTTGTGGTGGGGTCAGGTTCATTTCCCATTTGCATTGCATCCTGCCTGGCTGATCCTGGCTAGAAGCTCTCTCTGAAGTTAATGGGTGTTGAGCACTGAATAAGACCATAGTGTCAACTTGCCAAACTTCCTCTTCTGTGGAGTTCAGAAAGCTCTTATAATTCCACTTCCGTTATAAAGCTTTCTTTTGCTAAGTGGAAGACAGTGAATTATTTTCTTCCATTAACTCAGATATAAAACCCAGACTTTTGTTTTCTATCAATACATACACCCCTTGCCCGCCCCGCTACTGGTCCAGATACTATTAACAATGCGATTAGCTTTTGTTAAGGTCTCTTTGTGTGCAAGTAGTTACCTACATGTTAATATGTTCCTTTTGGACAGATAGATCCTCAGTTACTACAAAGCTAGAACTTGCAAACTCATCTTGTAGAGTATCTACAGTAATAGTGAACACATGTACATTTTATAAAATGATGAAGATCATGATTTCTCTGTCACTCAATCTCCACCTCTTCCTTAGACTTGTTTTCCTAGTTTAGATTAGATTTGTTTGGAAAAAAAGAAGTTTAGCTGAAATAGGGGAGTCTCTGTGAGAATATGGCTTTGAGTTGGACCAATAGGGGTTCGCACCCGGGCCCTATTCCTTCTTACCTATGTGGTAATCTCATGTCATTATCTGAGTCTCTGTTTTCTCAGTTGCAAAATGGATATTATAATATTCCTCTCCTGAAGTTGTTGTAACTATTAAATGAGACATTATACAAAAATGTTCCCAGGGAGGTTCCTGACACACAGTCAGCACTCATTCATTCGTTCATTTATCAAGTATTTTGAAGACCATGTTCCAGGCACTGCTCTAAGCAGGGAGGATAAAAGAGACAAAAAGAAAATTATCATAGTGAGATGAGAAAGATAATAAACATAGTAAATAAGTGTACTATATTATATATTAGACAGTAAGTGGTATGCAGAAAAACCACATAGATTATGGGGTATGGCAGTTCTAATGCCATAGGAGATTCAGGAAAGGCTTCTTTGGGGAAACAGCGTTTGAGTACAGACTGAGAGGTTGGTAAACTGTGTGGATATGTGGGGGAAGAGCATTCAAGAAAGAGGGAGCAGCTAATGGAAGAAGTGTCCATTGAGGTTGGGGCAAGTGTGCAGGAGATGAGACAAAAGGGGTGGCTTCACTTAGGACCTTTAGGACACTGTGAGGACATGAGCTTTTATTTGAAATGGAGAGTCATTGGAGAGTTTTGACCAGAGGAATAACATGATTTGATTTCAGTGTGTTCAGTTGAGTTCTCCTAGAAACAGACTCTGAGATGTATAGTTGCAGGCAGTAGATTTATTTTGGGAATGTTCTTAGGAGCAATACCTCTGAGGGAGTGAGAACACAGGATGGAGCACAGGGAGAAGCTGAAATGGAATGCTGCTGCAACAGAGGCTTCCACCGATCCACAGGGAATCCTGTGGCAGAGTCCTCCAGAATTGTCCCAAATAGAGGCAAAGGGATGGAGCTTTTGTATCATCACATTGACCAGTCATTGTTTACACCTCAGAAAAAGGCATTAACTTCAGGAGGCAGCTCCCTTTGAGTGAGGACAATTCCCAGAAGGGGATTCAAATGTAAGCCATTGGCAGCCAATACTTTTGGCTGCTGGGGTACTGAGTACCTCAGTCCTGAAAGGAGGAATCTGGGTGAGGCCCCACAGCATCAGGTTTTATCAAGACTAGGCTGGCTGCTACCACAGGGGGAAAGGGTGAAAGGAAGATGACCAGTTCATAGGCTATTGCAGAATTCCAGAAGAGAAGTGATAGTGGTTTGGACCAGTGTGGTGGTGTGGTGGAGATGAGATACAGGATTCTGGATACATTTTGAGTGGAGTGCTGACAGGATTTGCTGATGGATTAGATGAAGGGTATGAAAGCAAGAAAGGAGTCAAGGATAATTCCAAGGTTTTTGGCCTGAACAATTGTAAAGATAGTGTTTCTATTAAGGGGTGTGGGGAAGACTGAGAGAAGTAGGCTTGGGAGAGGGGGAATCGGGAGCTCAATTTTAGACAGGTTGAGTCAGACTTGCCTATTAGATATCCAAGTGGGTGTATTCAGTAGGCGTCTGGATAGATGAGTTTGATCTGGAGAGGTATTTTTGGAATCCTTGGCATATACATGGTATTTAAGACTATGAAACTGGATGAGATCACCAAATGCAGTGAATACATAAGACACATTCTAGGAATGCTCCCTGAGATCTAGATTCCTTTGGCTACCTTTATGATTAATAATAAGTTACCACCTTAGGAAAAGAAGATCCTTCCCCAGCAAGCTATGGGGATCCACTTATAGAAAGATAGTGGTAGATGGAATAATGGTCCTCCCACCCCGCAAAATATTAATGTCCTAATCCCCAGAACTCCTGATTTTTTTGTTTTTGGTTTTGAGACAGGGTCTCACTTTGTCACCCAGGCTGGAGTGTAGTGGCATGATCTTTGCTCACTGCTGCCTTGACCTCCTGGGCTCAAGTAATCCAACTGCCTCAGCCCACCAAGTAGCTGGGCCTACAGGTGCACACCACAATGCCTGGCTAACCCTTTTTTTTTTTTTTTTTTGTATTTTTTGTAGAGATGGGGTTTCACCATGTTGTCAAGGCTAGCCTCAAGCTCCTGAGCTCAAGTGATCCTCCCATCTCGGCCTCTCAAAGTGCTAGGACTACAGGTGTGAGCCACCACACCTGGCTTTGAATATATTATTTTACATGGCAAAAGGGGCTTTGCAGATGTGGTTCAGTTAAGGATCTTGAGATAGGAAGATTATCCTGGATATCAATGCAATCATAATGTTTCTTGAAGGAGGGCAAGAGGATCAGAGCCAGAGAAGGAAATGTGATGGAAGCAGAGGTTAAAGTGATATGCTTTGAAGATGGAAGAAAGAGCCACAAAACAAGGAATGCAGGCAGTTTCTCTAGGCTGGAAAAGGCTAGAGCTTCCAGAAGGTGGGTAGCTCTTTGAATACCTTGATTTTAGATTATAAAACTAATTTCAGACTTCCAGTCTCCCGAACTGTAAGATAATAAATTTGTATCGTTTTAATGCAGTAAGTTGTTACAGCACAAATTGAGCTAAATACAATTGGCTTTGCCCTGTCTTGCCACAAAATTTAGGAGCAAAATTTTGTGTTGGGGAATTAGGAATAGGTAACTGTTAGGGATCTAAAATGCTGATATTTGCTTGTAAATTAAAATTCCTTTCAAATGTTATATCTCTGGATCTATGTATGTATGTATGTATGTATGTATCTATCTATCTATCTATCTGTCTATCTGTTGACCTACCTGCCTACATACCTGTCTATCCTACTATCTATTATCTATCATCTTCCATCCATCCATCCATCTATCCATCCATCCATCCATCCATCCATCCATCCATCCATCCATCCAGCTATATGTCTGATAAATTAAAAAAAAAACTTAAATAATTGTTACAAATTGCCTAGTTCTCTAGGATAGTAACACCACTTTGTGAATGTAAGACTTACACCATATTGGCTAAAGATCACTACCTCCCTTTTAAATATATCAGATAGATAATACATAAGATCTACAAACAGAAAGAAAATTTAATAACTTACTTTGTGTTTCCATTAGGTGTGCTTTATGATTTACTTACAAAATCTTCATTTGTGTGGGGGTCTTCTCTGAAAGATATCTAGTCAATTTGTGCTTGCCAACATTAATGATGCTAAAAGTATAATGTAAAATTGGCAGACATTATTTTGCTTTGCGTTTTAGTTTAAATTAGTGAGATTTAGTTCTATCGTTGGATTTTGGAAAAGTGTTTTAAAAAATTGTATTGGCAACTGCATTCCTTTGCCTTCTAAGAGACTTAGAATTTTTACCTTCCAATTATTCCAAATATGAGACTCAGTGGAGCAAGTGGTTAAGAGCATAAGTTTTGGAATCAAGTAGTACTAATTTTAGTGCATGATTTTGGCCATGCACTGGCATGGGCAAGTTATTTTACTGCTCTGAGGCTCAGTTTCCATGTCCATAAAATGGGAATCATAATTTCTTCCACATAGGTGTGTTCCTTATGGGTCAAGTAAGGGAATGTATGTAAGCCCAGTGCTTGGAACATAGTAAATACTTAAGAATGGTGGCTCTAATGATAGTTATTATTATTCTTCCATAGTAGCTGAATTAGGAACAGAAGCCTCAAAATCTATCTGAGAATTTATGCCCTCTGTGCCCTTTAATTTTAATAATCCATATATCTGGCCATTGGTATTCTGCTGCCCACCAATTTTATAGGCTGGTTAACCCTGGTTGCTGGGCACTTCCAGCAGCATAACATTGTCATACGTGTCACAGACAGTGCAGGGAAAGAAGAGTTCACCGCCTCCAGAGGCACATTATTCACCTGATCCTCTACCATAAAATTTGCTTCATCTCTGAAGGATCCCTTGGTTATATTTTTATTTCATAGCACCCTGCATTGACCATTTTGCAAAATGATGATGCTCTTCTTATCAGCTCATCTTCTGCCAGTGGGTAATTTATCTGAATGGGTTCTTTCAGCATCAATATATACAGTACAGGTGTAGGTGAGGCATTGGCTGTAATAACAGTGGGCTGTGGTGCAGCGGGCAGGATTTAAAGTACCCATTGCTTACACCAGTGAAATGGATGCTAAGCAGAGTTTGCTATTTTCTAGAAGGAAAAACATCTGGAACTAGGTACAAATTGTTCCCAGAAGAAAACACCTTTGAATGCTGGTGCTCATTTGGAAGTCTGGCTGGTATCCATATTTAAGCCTGTGCTCTGTTTATATCCTTTATGCTTCATAGAAAGGCAGCTTGGTATAATATAATCAGTTGTGTTTAGTAATTTTAAGGGGGAAAATACCCTAGACTATAACTCTTTTCTACCATTATCTTTTTTCCCCCCATACTGAGAGAAGATACTACTATCAAGACTGCTTCAAGGAAAGGTTTAACTTTTATCCTACCCCTACCTTTCCATCCCCTTTTCAAGTTAAAATGATTTTAAAAGTCCTTTAGGAAGATGCTTAAAGATCATCCTTGTGTCCATTTTCCAGTAGTTAGTATAAAGTGAGTATTTTTAAAAGCTCTACTTTCCAGTGTCTTTGGGTGGGAGGGCAATGCAAGTTGTAAGGAGAGAAGGAAAGCATGCTGTTGAGGTTGGGGGAAGATTGTCACTTCCCCAAATTTCTGCATTTCCTCTCTTCTATGGACAGTTGGAAAACCTCTGTTGTAGAAGATAAATTGAACTTTATTTTCTGCCTTTACATTTCTCCCATACCTTTTATGTCTGCTTACTGTTAGCATGGAAAAAGTGAATGCATTTTAAGCTTAAAAAAATGTGAATTTTAAGTGAAAAAAAGTGAATTTGAAGCTTCCATCTAAGCCTAAAATATTTGAACTCCTTGTGTCAACTTTGGTGTCATTGGCGGCCATGCTGATCACCATCATAGCTAATGAAAGTCATTTGGTTTCCAAATATTTCTACATAGGAACATTTTAGTGAAGCTTTATGCATAACATTTAAATTATCCTTTAACCAATTCCGATGATTAATTTTATCCTTCCAGTATTCTCAGTCCCCATCCCCCTTCCCACCCCCATTCCTGCCCTTCTGCCAGGTTTCCTAACATAGATACTCAGGAACAGCCAATCAAATATATTACTTGGATCTCGGTTTTTCTTAAGGAATTGATCTGCTCTTCTGTCTCACACCCTCTGTGGCTACCTTTTGTTCTTCTTTGGCTCTGTAATCATGTTGAATAGAGCAGTAGATTCACAACTTATGATTGTGAGAGTTAAAGAACAGTGTCTCACTGTTAAGGCAAGGGATAATGACTTAAAGCATTTGCCAGTGTTTGTTATGAATTACACAACAGCACTTGTACATGTGGAGGGTTGCAGTGCAACTGCAGAGAGTAATCAAGCTGAGTTTCCCATGGGACAAGACATCATGGGTGTATTTACTAATGAATGGATAGTTTCCTGTACTCCAAGGAGACTGTGACTTCCTTCCAAAGACCTATATGTGTGATCCTCATGGTGAAAAGGAATTTCTCAGAAATGGGAGTCTAGGGAAATAATAATCATTTCTTTATGCTGCAGAGACTTGGGTGAATATTCATCAGGCTTGTTAAAAATTCATAACTTGTGAGAAGAAGTTTTAAGGCAGTTTTTGTTCGGTTGTGAATATAATTATGCCTTCAACTAGCAATTGAGGTATAAATAATTCACTTTTGAACATTTTGTAATTAGTTGAGACATAAATACTGGATCAAGGATTTCAATGATAGAGTTTCCATTAGACTTCATGCTTTGTATTGCTATTTTTCCTCTGATGCAATTAAAACACTCCTAAATATACTCAAACACATGTGTGGGTATAGACACAAATGCTCACATAAGTAGGACTGTCATGTACTATGTCCAACCTCAAAAAGGCTAAAAATTTAATAAACAGGGCAACCCTGTCATGAATTCTGTTTCCTGATGAGATAAACAATGACTCTTAATTAGAAGCTAAAATTTTTAATTAAGATGATTCTGCAGTAATTATCCCAGTTGTCTGCTTCACTGGATTTTAATGAAAAAGATTGATTAGGTATAAAACTAGTAGCGTAATTAAACATTCAGGGTTGCGCTGGCCACTGAGGTGAGAGTAATGTGATTAAACCCTAGCGTACATTCCTTAACAAAGTATTTTAGACAGTCAAATCTGGTGTAGTGTCTGAAAGCTTCATTTTTATGTGTAGCTTCAACATCTTAAGGTAAAAACAGATTCAGCCACAACTGATTCATT
Source organism: Piliocolobus tephrosceles (assembly GCF_002776525.5). Lineage (NCBI taxonomy): Eukaryota > Metazoa > Chordata > Mammalia > Primates > Cercopithecidae > Piliocolobus > Piliocolobus tephrosceles. The sequence goes on from NC_045438.1 coordinate 67,592,209, forward strand.
TATGCAAAAATATTTATTGAGCACTTACTATGTGCTGAAGCCATGCAGTGGTATGTAAGGCATGATCTTTGGAATTAGATACATTTGTCCAATGTCTCGGTTCTTTTGTTTAGAAGACTTGGGATATTGGAAAGGCCCTATAACCTCTGGGCACAATAGTTGTACTATCTACAAAAGGAGATAATACTTTATGTGGCCATTGAGTTTGTAAATGAGTCAGCACATGTTTCTACCACAGTTCTGGTACTGGGTAGATGCCTATCATTAGGGGCTGTTATTACTCTTTCCCTTATTTTAAAAAATGTTCTATAATTTCTTTCAATCAGTCACAGTAAATATGGTGTGCAGATTCCTACTGGTTTATAGAAAACTTAAGCAGAGGCAAAAATGATGTTGATAGGTGATGCTGAGGTCTTAAAACATGATGATATTATCTTTGCAACAGTAATAAACAGATGTTAGAAGTTCAACAAGTTAATATTTTCAAAGTTTGAAGGAAATTATTTCTCTCTTTTTTGCCTTAGTAAGTCACTTCCTGGAAATGCAGGAAAACTGGCTTCTGGAATTGCTTCATTTTCTTATTTGCTTTAGACTGCAGGGTTTAATGAACAAATTTCTGCATTTGTAAGGATCAATTCACATTATCTCAATTAGTCTCTGTTGGCTGGGGATACTCTGTTTGCCAGGAAGTAGGAATGAGTGAAGAATGTGTGTACAGTATTGGACAGAGTAATCCAGTCTAGCTTTGTAGACATATCCTAACTTTACAATCCTGGTCTCCTTGACCCTGTGCTGTAACTATCTGAGTTAGCCACCTACAGACAGAACAAACACTGTGTGACTAGGCATGAGTGAAGTGGAAATTCAGAATAATTGAGGTAGTTAGAGGTTAATCACCAAGTACTTCATAGAGTACAGAGGGAGTTGCAGGCAATTTGGACCATGAGGTGGTACAATTTCTGTGCCAGTGAGGTTCTAAGGCATCCTTAAATGTTAAGATTATGAGCACTGCATTTATAGCCAGACCGTCAAATCCAGCCTAGACCTAGATTTGAAACTCAGATCCTTGATTTACAAATAGTATAGACTTGTGCAAGATAGTTTTCCTTGCTGAGACTTTTTTTTATCAAATGTAATAATCTATGTAAAAAATAACAAATCATGCAAAACATGATTCATTCATTCCTATATTTGTCAGTTTATTGACTACTATGTATATGGTAGTCAATATATACAATATATACAATTTATATATATATATATATATAAACAGTGACCAGCAGTGAAAATTCAAACATAAATGAGACACACCCATACCTTCAAGGAGCTTTCGACTAACTAGTATGTAATTCAACAGAAAATTACCATGTGGAGTGGTAACAACTTGGTCTAGCAAGTAATTAGATCCACTATGGATGGCTTTGGGAGAGAGTGAAGAGCTGTCATTGGCAAGACTTGTTTATAAATGGACAATTAATTATAAATCTGATGAGTTATATGAATCTAGACCAGAGGATGGAGAATATTTTCCTTCTGGGCCTCCTGGGTCACCCAGTTCATGGTGCACAGTAAGCTCCACCAGAATTTCATAAGGATTCCATTAAACTTGAACTCGAGGCTACCACCTGCATATCTGGGGGCTCCTTATGCCACTGGGGGAATATATAAAAATGAGGAGTGTATGTTTGGCTGGTTTGTTAATCTTACCAAGGAGAAATAGTACTTCCTGCTTTTTGTAAAAATAAACAAGTACCAGAATCTTAAATAAATATTTTCTAATAGATGTTGCTGTGGCCAGCTCATTAATATTCTTTCACAATTGTATTTTCAGCGTGGTGATAGTGGTTAGGTGACCATTTGGTCTAAAGGTTACAGAATGACAAAAAACAGGCGTGGATGATTTCATAAGAAACTTAGCAAAGAAATGGATATCACCTAGAGACAGGTTTTTGAGACTGGCAGTCAGCTTCTGAGGAAGCCTGGCCAATTTATCATTGCTAAACTTGACATTAAGTTGCTATCTTCTTGGGGAACATTTGAGATTGTATATATGGTGATTGAATTATATTAAGGGTGGGACTCTTTTAACCTTCAGAAACAAGGTGAAGGTTGCTTGTGTCAAGCACATTGCATGTGCAACACAAAGGAAATCAGGCCATGAGCTAGGAGAGTCCACAAGGAGGTTCTCTTATGAGGTGGGCAGTTCAGTTGCCATGACCTCTGTTACTGAGACAGCAAAGACAAGGAAGCTCAGCTCAGCCTTTTTCTTGTGTGGGCATCTGGACACAGGATGCTGGTGCCCTTTCCATTCTTCTCTCCCATTTTCTGGTATTTCGTTTTCAGAAAAGACCATACTATATACTCATTTAACTTACAAGGTTGCTGCCTGCAAAGCAGAATAGTGGAGGTCAGTAATGTTACTATCCTTTTAAAAAATATTTTATTTTTATATTTAAGAGACAGAGCCTTGCTCTGTCACCCAGGTTGGAGTGCAATGGTGCAATCATAGCTCGTTATAATCTTGAACTCCTGGGCTTAAGGAATCCTCCCGCCTCAGCCTCAGCTAGGACTACTGGCATGCACCACCACACCCAGCTATTATTATTATTATTATTTTTTTTTTGGAGATGCAGTGTCTCACTATATTGCCTAAGCTCGAGTGATCCTCCCACCTTGGCCTCCCAAAGTGCTAAGATTTCCTGTGGGAGCCACCATGCCCAACTGTTACTATTTTATATGAACTTTTTTGGAGTAGGTGTTGGTTCATTATTTCAATTTCTGAAATATAGGAAAAGTAATTTAGGAAACCTACTTGAGATGGAAGGATCCCAACATTAGAAGATTCTCAGTAATTCATCAGTTTTGAACTCAAAAGCCACTTACTTTTTGTTATGTTAATATGGAAAAAAAGATAGTTCATAACCTGGTCATTTCTGCTCACAAAATTTTTTAAAATAAATATTCGTATCACTTATTTTGCAAAACAGAATAATCCAGCTTGTGGCACTCAACAGTTAATTACTGATACTCCTCTCGTAGGTATCAGCAAATGGGATAACAGATGGGAAGTGAGTGACTGTTTTACATTAGTGCCTAATTAGAATGGAGTTTTTATTTATTAATATAAAAGATTACTAATGTGTAGTTATAAATTACAGACACATGGATATTTTATTAAAGCGCAGAATTGAGGTGTTATTTATAAAAATGTATCTACCGTTAATATAACTCTCATAATAACGTTACTGAATTGCAACTGGTTGGAATGTGTCTTTATTTCCTAGCAGTCTGTGAGCTCCCTGAGGCAAGAATAGACACAGTAGACATTCAGTAAATTGTGTAGAAATGAATCGCTTTAAGTTATAATGATGTGCTTGTCATCAAATTTATATTTAAATTCCTCACATAATTTGTAGCCAGTCTGTTGTTACCTGGGTGGTTGATTAATATGGCATATGAATTTATGTTCTTTTCATATCTGACTGTGACTTTTTTCTTTTGCTTCAAAATTTTAGCATTAAATATACTTTAATTGATAATATGCTTAACTTAAACATGCTTTATTTCTAATAGTCTCTCAATCTAAATTTACAGGTTTCAAGAAATCTGAATGTTTCATGATCCCTGGTTGCAGTGAACACTATTGATATTGTCAGTATACCTTTAAAAATGTGATTATACTGAATACATGAACTTTAATGACCTGCTATGTACAACTGCTTAAAGGAGTGGCTTTTGAGTGAAGTTAATGTGTATTTACCTTCTTTCCCTGATTATAGTTTTCTCCCATCAATCTAGTCTATAACCCAGTGAGGGATGTGACTGGATTTATTATAAAAATAAGTAAAATTGTACAAAATTCAGCTATAACTTGGAGCCACAGGATGGACACACACACACACATACACACACACACACACACACACACAGGCTTGAGGAAAATTAAAGGCTTCAGGCAAATTAAAGTTTGAAAACATAAATTATATGCTAAGCTGGTCTCTACATGCAGTGGAGAAAGTTCTGTAAGGAAGGCTATAATATTTGGAAGAAACCATTGCTGTGATCTTTCTATGCATAATTAAAAGACCAGAAATATGATACATTTAGGTAAATAAATACCACAGAGACAAAAAATCTATATTTTCCTTACTGTATAAACAAAAGCAGAAATAAGGTGAAATTTTTTCAGTATGATGTTAGATGCATATAGATTTTATGACTCATTAGTGGGTAGTGTTTATATGTCTGTTCTAAAGGTTTTTAAAAATTTAACTGATGGCTATTGTCTTTACTAAGCAAGCATGTTGGATAAAAATCAAGTTCTTGGGTTGGGTGTGTTAGCTCATGCCTGTAGTCCTAGCACTTTGGAAGGTTAAGGTGGGAGGATTGCTTGAAGCCAGAAGTTTGAGATAAGCCTGGGCAACATAGGGAGACCTGGTCTCTACAAAAAGTAAAAAAGTCAGCTGGGCATGGTAAAAGTCAGCTACCGATCTGCAGTACCAGCTACTACGGAGGCAGAGGTGGGAGCATAGCTTGAGGCTGGGAAGTGAAGGTTGCGGTGAGGTGTGATTGTGCTAGTGCACTCATCCCTGGGTGACAGCACAAGACCTGTCTTGAAACAAAAAAAATTCAAGCTGTCTTTAAAAGCAATCTTAGTATGTATTTTGGGATAAAAATTACTGTTAAACCTGACAGAAAACCAAACCAAACCAAACCGACTTTCTTATTGGTGAAAAGAGAACATGGATATGTTTTATTTCTTATACTAGTAATTACTGGAGGTCTTGAAAATAACACAATAAATATGTAAATAAAATTGTGATACTTTGCATACATCAAGAGACATTGTTCTGCGTTTTCACAAATCATTTCAATATGATCTTCAGTAAGCTATAGAGGTGCATTGAAATGACATGCTTCTCAACAGCCACTTGTGAGGTTTAAATGATTCTAGGGTTGTCAGGGAGGATTGACAGGAAGTGAGTATACAGAAGGCACTTCCAAGCTCAGGAATGACTTGGACCTAATTTTAGTTGGTTTCTGTTCAGAAATAAATGAAAAAGATCTTTGTGTAGGATGAAACCCCTTATCTTTGGGATTCAAAGAGGAAATTATAATAACTAGGATTAGACTTAATCTACAATCATCATAGTAATTACACCAATGAAACAAAATGCAGAGTGCAAGATATCATCCCCTTTATCCTGCCAGGCTTCTCAGCTGCTAGCCCTTCAGATCCACCCATTGTGAAAATAACTCAGAGAGAAAGAAGTAATGATTGAACTAGAAGTCAAGTGCTTACTAAATCACTATTCACAAGCAAGCAACTACCTAGGAAAATCATCACTTTTTGAGTTCCAAAACTAACCACATGGATTGTGAGAAAATGGTACAATGGCAATACCATCAGACACATTAACCAGGGATGAAAACATTTGATTATTTTTGTCAGCAACTATTTAATGAGTGTACTTTATTCTACTCATTACTCTTGGGGCTGGGTTATTTAACAGTGTGAACCAGATAGCTCAGGTCCTGGCACTCATGGAGCAGACAGTCTTGCTGGGGGAGAAATCAATAATAAAAAGCAATTATATTATAATATCTTCAGAAGAGTACTGAAGTGGCATCTAATCTAGAACACAAAAGGGGTTCTAAAAGAAGTGTACTATGTATGAATATCACAAGCGGCAGTCACCATCATTAGAAGAACTGATTCTGTGTTGGCTGGGTGGAGGCAATTCACTAGACATACAGAAATAGGTGTGGAAGGAAGAAGGGGAAATAAATTTTAAAAATCTTGCATACAAATTAGCCGATGAACAGAAACTGTAAAACTCATTTAAAAAATCTGATGTTAAGGAAGAAAGCCAAAATAAAGATGAACATAAACCAAACAATCAGAACTCATTCTGATTAGTTAATTTGAGAGAAGTCTGAGAAAGAATTTGAAATAATTGTTTAAAAAATATAAAGTGTGAGACAAAACCAGAGAGGAATAAAATAATGTGCTGGTAGACAAAAATGATCCAGCCAAATATGACGGAAATAAAAATTTAGTCAATGAAACAAAAATGCAATGTATGGGACATACTCTAGAATGAACATAGTCAAAAAGAATATTAAACTTGAAGAGGAATAAAGGACATCCACTATTCAGCACAAATAAAATATATAGGAAAGGAATTAAGAAACATGAAAGATGAGTTGAGTTGCTACCATATTCAATGAATGTGAGCTTCTGAGAGGGAGGGGATGTTAGAGAATCAATAAGTGAGAGATAATTGTTAACACCATTTCTAGAATTTAAGATTATCATTCACATATCAGAAGAATACTCTTGAGTATGAAACTATATAAATAAAAATAAATTCACTTTTAGACATATTATAAGGAACTACATTATTAAGAATAAAGGACACTCTTCAAAGCCATCAGAGAAAATATACAAATCATCTAAAAGTTAACAACAATTAGACAAACAGCAGCCTTTTATTCTGAGAAAATTGATGCCAGAGAAAATGCAATATCTTACAAGTGCTGAGGAAAGATATAAGTATATTTAGAGTTCTATACACAAAAATCATGCAAGAATAAGGACAAGGTAAAGAGAATCTGAGATGCATAGAAGGCAAGAGAAATTTGTCATTCATAGTTCCTAAAAATTTTTTCTTTGGCAAGAAAAAAGGTGAATGCAGAGGGACAATGTCAAGCATGAGAAACAACAGTGAACACAGAAATTAATAAAATATGTTGACCAATGTAATCAACTATCAATTACAAAAAATGCTATCTTTGTTTAAAAGATAAGTGAAGCTCTATATAAAAATAACCAGATGTGGAGCTGTTCCAGGGTTCAAAATGTGTTATACTCAATGTTTTAATTATAAATAGAATTGATGTACTAAATAATTCTAGATAGTGTTAGAAAACTTTTTGGTTAAGTTGCAATCTTAATATGCTGGAGGGAATCACCAAAATAATAGCAATATAATTTACAGCTTTTAAAAATTAACAGAAGGAAAAACTAAAGATATAAAAATAATCAATCCAACAATAGTCAGGACAGTGAGGAAAGGACCGGGAAATAAATAAAAAGAAAGCACAAAATCAGATGGTGGAAATAAGTCCAGATGTACCAGCAATGCCATAATCTTAATAAACGTACATTGGCTAAACTCTCACTTGTTAGAGTGCGGTGGCTCATGCCTGTAATCCCAGCACTTTGGGAGGCTGAGTGGGTGGATCACAAAGTAAAGAGATCAAAACCATCCTCGCCAACATGGTGAAACCCCGTCTCTAGTAAAAATACAAAAAATTAGCTCGGCATGGTGGCGGGTGCCTGTAGTCCCAGCTACTTGGGAGGCTGAGGCAGGAGAAACGCTTGAACCTGGGAGGCAGAGGTTGCAGTGAGCTGAGATTGCGTCACTGCACTCCAACCTGGCGACAGATCGAGACTCTGTCTAAAAAAAAAAAAGGTTGTATTATCAACTTGGCACAAAATTCATTCAGCTTTACCTTGCATCCAAGAGAAATTCCAAAACCAAATGACTCTGAAAGGTTGAAATTCTAGGGATGCCAAAAGATCTAATGTGCAAATATGAATTACAGAAAGTTGGGGTCCTCAAATGAAACAGAACTTAAAGTTTAAAAAAGGATAAAGGGATACTCTAAAATAATTTTTAAAAGAAATTATCTTCCAAGATGTCACAACAATCAATAAATGTGTATATATAACAGAGCGCTCTAAAAAATACAGAAAGCAAGAACTAAAAGGAATAACCAACAAACCCTCATTCATAACAAAACTGATAGATCAAGAATATAAAAACAAGATCAAGAAATAAGAAACATCAAAAAGCAAAATTAATTCCATCTCTAACTCTCTATATGCATATACTATATGTATATATATCTCTATATTGTCCATCTATATATCTATATATCATCTCCAATAATAGAGAATATATATTTTTCTTTTTTTTGACCACAAGTCAGTTAAAAAAAAAGCTAGTTGAAAAATGTCCATGTATTTGGAAATATTAAAATGTATTTCCAAATAACTTATGGGTTAAGAAAGAAAACACAATTTAAAAGCTGTACAAAAGTAAAAGTACTATATATCAAAACTTGTAGGAGGCAACTAAGGCAGTATTTGAGGTAACTATTAAAAAGAAAAAATTGTGAAAATGAGTCATGTTCCATTTTGGAAACTGGAAGAATAAAAACAGAATAAATTAAGATGAAAATAATTAAAAGGAATATTAAAAATGAGATCAAATATTACTGAAGTTAAAAAAACCCCAAAACATAGATCAACATAATCCGAAACCAGTAATTTGAAAGAACAAATTCAATGCACAAACTTTTAGCAGGACTAATCAAGAAAAAAAAATACACAAATGAATATTTATGATGTTCATGATGCTTGCTGTCCCGTGGGTAAAAAGTCCTTTAATTCTGACCCTGGAGTCTCACATCTTTTGCTGGCACCCATGAAATTGTGGCAGGCTAAGCTGTTAACTTGTAAGTAGGTTAAAATACACCATGGAAAACTATGCAGCCATAGAAAGGATGATTTCATGTCCTTAGCAGGGAGATAGATGAAGCTGGAAACCATCGTTCTCAGCAAACTAACACAGGAGCAGAAAACTAAACACTACATGTTCTCACTCATAAGTGGGAGTTGAATCATGAGAACACATGGACGCAGGTAGGGGAACAACACACACCGGGGCCTGTCAAGGGGTGGGGAGCTAGGGGAGGGATAGCATTAAGAGAAATACCTAATGTAGATGATGGGTTGATGGGTGCAGCAAACCACCATGGCAGGTGTATATCTATATAACAAACCTGCACATTCTGCACATGTATCCCAGAACTTAAAGTAATTTAAAAAAATCTCACATCCTTCACTGTTCTTGACAAAACAAAGGACTTTCATTGATAGCTGCGGATTTGGCAAGATCCAAAATTTATTCATGGTAAATTTTTTTATAGCAAACTATGAATCAAAAGGAACTACCTTAACCTACTAAAGCATATATAGAAAAAACCTACAGTAAACATATGTAATGATAAGATTTTAGAATTATTTCTACTTAGATGGGGATCAAGACAAAGAATTCTGCTATCATTACTTCTATTCAGGCTTATATTGGGTGTCTTAGACAACAAAATAAGACAAGACAAAGCAATTAGAGGTATAAGAATGCAAAAGAAATAGAGAAAGCTGAGATTAAAGAGAAAAAACTCAAGGTAGTCTACAGGCAGACTAATAAAATCAGTAAGAAGTTTCAGCAAGTGACCTAGCTTTATGAGCAACTTAGGGGAGAGAGAAAGATAGAAATCAGCTTTCCCCTGGGAATATTGTTTCCCCTGACCCACACTTCAGCAAAATAGCATTCCAACCTTCCAGCCACTATAACTTCCCTTTTAAAACACATTCCAATTTAGTAGGAAAAGTGAAGATCCTTTATATCATGGAAATGCATTGTTCTTACATGGCTTATGTGACATTTTAGAATTTTACTCCAAGTGAAAAATGATGTCAAGAAGATTTAGATTCAAATCCTGTAGACATTAGTTGAATACCTACTGTGCCTTTGATCTGCAAGTATAAGCAGTATTTCTTAAAAAGGAAATTCCATCATAAGATTTTGAATAGTCCTTATAATAATAATCAGTTACAGTAAGATATGACCTCTGTTAAGATATATGAGGTATCACTGGAATTGCACTTTTGGGTGACAACCTGTCAAGTTTTCATCCATTCTCTTAGGCAGAAAATTCTTTTGTAAAACAACTTCAGTGAGAAGCTACAATGGTATATAGACACCATAATATCTTCCAAGGCCTTTGCCTGTAATAATTATTACATTAAATTATTAACCATTTTGCCTGGTTAATAATTATTTTCAGTTAGATTTTATAGGGAATAAATAGAGAAATATTTTCTTTCTGAAACATTCTGAAACGTTATGGTAATATACAGCTTGAGTTTTTGAAGATCTTTACTGTCCTGGACTGGCTTGGTACCATGTCCAAGGCAACCATCTGTACCATTGCTTCACTCATTTTAAGGGCTGCCAATTCTTCTGGCTGAGGATCCTTTCAACCTTTAAGATAGTTACTAATAAGTCCCAGCACTGGATAGAGGCCAAGACATGCTTTTTTATTTTTCTTCATTATTAGTTCTTTGGCAGAGGTAGGAAGGGCAGGGTAGAGTCTCTGGGGAATGAGTGGTTATGTTCAATTTATTATTATTTTTCCATTCCATTATTTCTCCTTCTTTTTAGTTTGAATTTTTGTTTGCTCTCTGGAAAAGAGGCTAAAATAGTATTGGATTGTACCTTCTGTTCTTGTAGATATATTTGCTTGTTCATATGAGATGAAAAATGTACAGTATTTTTATCTCCTTTATAAAATTCTAGATACTTGATAGTCAATTGAAATTTTAAAATTCAGAAAATTTTATCAGAACTAGAAAGATTGATTTCTTTTAGCAACTTGTTTCTTTGTCAGACATGAGGTGTAGATGACCATAGCCTTTGTAATCTACTTCCTCTTCTCTTGTCTTTCCTCTCCAGGGAGCATTGGCCTGTTTTGTGATTGTTCCTCTTGCAGCTTGACACTTGGTTTGTTTCAGGTGTGTACACCTTAACTGAAGCCTCTTTTTTACCCTCTGCCCCTTCTTTGGTGCCTCCAATCTCTTGGTTTTAGAATTCTTAAAATATGCTCTGAGATCCATTTTTCCCTGTTAATTTTTATATCATGTGGGTACACTGATAAAGATGTCATTCTTATATAATCAGTTTTGTAGTGATTGAAATGCTAAATGTAATTATTAAGCTTCTGCTATGTGTCAAACCCCAGGCCTGGTGTGGAGGACGCACAGATGACCCAGGCAGAGGCTCTGCCCAGCGATTCACTAGTCCAATGGGAGAACCACGGAGCTGACAATGTGAAGCTGGGTTTCAGACTCAGTCTGTGAGGATAGGGAAGCTTTTCTGCAGGGGTTAGACCTAAATTTTATCTTAAAGGGTGAGAAGAGATTATTTTAAGCAGGGGAGAGGAGTTGGGTAGAGGGTACTATAGGCAGAGGGGACAGCTTGAGCAAAGTGGTGGGAGGCACTTGCTATTTGAGACATTTGAGGAATGGCGTCTGGTTTAGTCTTCCTGGTTTCGAAAGAGCCTGAGGTGAAGCTGCAGAGCCAGAGGGGTACCAGTGGCTTGAATTCTATCCGTATGCCGTGGTTCTCAAAGTTTGATATACATCTGGCCTTTTGCCACTAATGTACTATTCACAAGAACTCAGCCAGGAAGATCATGTCCCATAAGGAGAGCAGGCCATTCTTGATGAGAAATCACTGTGAGAACTCCCCTTTCTTTGGGACTTACCTTAGGAAATAGTCATGCTTTTTAGAGGAAAAAAAGAATTTTCAGAAAACCAAAATTTAAATGTAGACAAGAAAGGTTTCCCTTGTTGAACACAAGTAAGTTGCCAGACATCGTTCTTAGTTAAAACTAAATTTAACTTTCTCTTTAAGAAGCTTCATCCAATGTCATCTATGCAAAATATTCCCACAAAGGGATACTTCCAATATAACTTTAATTAAAAAGTTTTGTTTACACACTTAATGAAATTTAGTCAAAACATAATTTTGTGAACTGTATTTATTTTTCCTTTTTTTTTTTTTTTTTTTTTTTTACTATTTTTAAGACCTCAAGTTGGTTTCTAGGAATTAAGCATACACTAAAATTTGGCTTCACCTGTAGTATTTGGTCAAATCTGCTATTCAATTTTCGCTATGAGATGAGCCTTTAAGGGTGGGTGAAGGGTTGCATGCCTACTTCAATGTCATTTCTAGTATCTTTCAGTTTGTCTGCATGGTTAATGATCAGGTGACTGCGTTGGATAACATAAACTCTAAACATGTAAAAATGTCAATAATACGAATAAAGAATATCTTTAAATTTGTAGTTATTTTTTATTTTTATTTATTTTAATGTATTCCTAATTCCTAGAAACAAACTTGATTCTTAAAAATGTTAAAATTTGTCATAAAAATGAACAATACAATTCAAAAAATTTAATTTAATTTGATCTTAATTTTTAGAGACAGTGTGTTGCTCTGTCACATAGGCCGGAATATAGTGGCACTGTCATAGCTCACTGTAATCTCAGATTCATGGGTTCAAGGGATTCTCCTGCTTCAGCCTAGAGAATAGCTGGGAGTGCGAGGGAATGCCACCATGCCTAGCTAATTACAGCTTTTTTCTGTAGAGATAGTGTCTTACTATGTTACCTAGGCTGGTCTTGAACTCCTGGCCTCAAGTGACCTTCCTACCTTGGCCTCCCAAAGTGCTGGGATAATAGGCATGAGCCACCACACCTGGCCCAGTTAATACCTTAATATTCACTTTTCATCAACTAAGCAACCTAAATGTAACTTAGTGAAAGTATTCTTACATACATCATATGTTGAACTCTATCAGTTACTTGAAGCATAAAGTAAAATATAAATCATAGTAGATTGTTATAGCTGTTAACTTTACATAAACAATTAAGATTTTTCTTACGGTTGAATAGAGAGCAAATATATAGATTATGATCACGAGTTTATAGTGTATGATACCTAGATAACTTTAGGAAGAAGACTGTATTATTTTTGACCCAAGATAACATTTTTAAAAATTAAATAATAAAGTGTTAGGAATTATACCATAATTCAAATCATTGTAGAAATCTTATATTTAAGTAATATCTTTAAATAATATAACTTTTAAGAACTGTATTTAGTATTTAGTTACTTAATTCCATTTAGGCCACAAGTCTTTCAATAAAAAGTCCTTATTGGCAATTTTTCATATCATATAGGGATAAGTGAAAGCCATAATATGTCACTTTAAATTTCATGAATGAAGTAATTTCCAGAATATGAACAAAATTATCAGTGATAAATTATCTTTGTTCAGATTTAATAAAGAATATAGAGTAGTTGAAAAAAAACAAGAAAGTGTAAGAGAGTAATGAGGTGCTTCAAAAATATCAGGTCAACCTTGGTTGAAAGTGAGCATCTTTTTGTTTTTACAATGTGCTATAGTGAATGACCTCTGGGAAAAATCTAGTAGTTGACACAGTTGAAAAATTATTTTTTATTATTATACTGTAGTACTTAGAAAACTTAATTATATTTTTTCATAAAATTATAGTAATAATTTTTGGATATAAGTTAGGATTTATTTCCATATTCTAGAAGTACATTTTTTGATGATGATATTCATCTTTGGCAAAATATTGATTTTAATACTCAGCCACTTGGTATCTGGACAAAATATATATTTGGTGCTCTTTACTTGGAATGTAACTAATTCAATTTATACCTATAGAGGTAGAATTTATAGAAGCTCAACTTTCAAATGCTACCCGTCAACAGACTGGGTCTTAAGTTGTGGGTTTCCTGTATCCATAATCCATACGAAAACCTCTCAAAGGGAATCTGACAGACTTTGAAACTGGGTCTCAGAGACATTAGGCTTTTTACTCCATGACACCCCTTGGTAAATGACAGATTCACATGTAAGTCTATTAAATTTCAAAGATTGCATTCTTTTTCATTATACTGCATCCATCTTCTACATATCTCTATTGTTGCTTATAAGTATTAATTATATTATAAATATTATAAGTGTTGTTAATATTTACTATATTAACTGTGTTATAACTATTGTTAATATGTCTGCATTTTCTGCTAAACTCAAGATGAGGATCATATCTTACTCATCTAGATATACCCAGTATCTAGCACAGTGTCTGGCATATAGTAGATATTGATTAAATTGTTGAATAAATAATGTATTGGATACCCAATATATGGGAATATGGATCCCTATACTTTCAATTTATAGATGAGGATACTGAGTCTCAGAGAGACTGAGTGCTATACTCAACCTTACATAGTCTATTATTAGTAGAGAAGATTCAGATATTTGAATCAAATTCCATCCTTTCTATATACCTATGTACTTACTACTTTTGATGCTAAAGTGACAGCTTTTTTACAAGTTAGGTTAATAATTATTTCATACGTACATAGTGCTGATCTGATTTAATAAAACAAAATAAGAACTTTGCTTGAAAGACAATCTTTTGGGACTTTTCTCCTTTCTTTTGTGTCTCCTTTAGATGATGTGTGAACAGGCTAATGTAGTTTCCTTTTACTTTAATGTTGAAGACTGTCTTTAACTAGGCACAGTGCCTGGCCATCCATGGAGGGCATGTGCTGTGTTGAATGAATTCTGGTATCAGCATATTCTTGACCGAATCATCCCAAGTAATTAGTTTCACGGAATGTTGCCTGGTCGGCATATTCACACCCCTATCTTCTCATTGCTAGCATTTCCAGAAATGCTTGTCATACAGGATAGGTACAATTAGGACAGAATAACATTTTAATACAATACTTGCTATGTTCAGTCAAACCTCTCCTACATTCATGCCTCTGCATTTCTGATCCTGGGAATATCTGACAGTCTGCAAGATGGCCAGAGATAGCAGAAGGTATTCCATTCAGACTTCCTGCCCTGTATCACAGGCTCTTCTGCCTGTGGCTTCTGGTTAGGTTGACCCAATGTCCTTTTTCCTCCCACCCTGACCCCAGCAGAAGATTAAGGCAGTCGATGCTCTATGCCTCTGCTGTCCAGTCCAGGAGCTACCACCACTTGTGGCTACTGAGCACTTGAAATGTGGCAAGTCCAAAATGGGACGTGCTGTAAATATAAAATACGCACTCAACTTTGAACACTGGATGTGAAAAACAGACTGTAGAATATCTCATTAATACATTTTCTATCAATTAAATGTTGATGTGACATATTGGATTAAAATAGGTTATGAAAATTAATTTCCCTTGTTTATTTTTAGAAAATATGGTTTCTAGAAAAGTTTCAATGCCATTTTTGGGCCTCATTATCTTTCTGTGAAACAGCACTGGTCTATAAATTATTTCCCTGCTGGGCACTTGAAACTTGGCTCTCTCCTCATCCCTTCAGTCCTAGATGTGGTAGCAGCTCTCCTGCTGCTAGTTCTGGGTTCCTGCACTATCGTTAGCAGTTCCTCATAGTCTACCCACCCCTTAATATTGTCATTAGCTATTTTGTGAATAATCCTTCCTGGAATTATACCTGATAACTCTGTTTCTGTTGGGATCCTGACTGATACAATAACTATCTGACACAGGCTGGGAGATGATCAAATTAATTATGGCCTCTACCTTTGGCTGCAGAAATTATTAGAAACAAAGCATTATCCATCTCTTCTTATCTAATTTAAAATGACTATAAAAGATAAGTATGTGAAAGTATTTTTATTATGTTGTTGTTTACATTATCATATTTATCTTCCTCCCCAGCCCTCACTTTGATTAAACCTATACTCTTAATAAGAATAAAAAGATTTGAAACTGATGTTTTGCTGTATAGGAAACCATTAGCTCAAATGTTTTTTAAACATATAAAGCCTCCTTTGGTGTTTGTCTACCCAATCATATCCAAAACATTGATAAGGCCAAGAAAATGGTTTGGGAGGATAATATAATAATACTAATGATAGTACTACCACTACTGATAATACTAACCACACTTTTGCATATACAATATTTCCGATCATTGTAGTTCAGATCAGATTGTGTGTGTCATAGTAAACAGAAATATAAGAGGAAAAATAAGATGGAGGATTGGGATGAAATTAAATTATTCCTTTACTCATCCCTTCAGCAACAATAATACCACACATCCTGCTGTAGCTTTTGTAGAAGTAAGAGCCATTTGTTATCTAGTTCACAGTAGGAGATTAGAAATGGCGATTCTGGTAGCCTCAATATTTACTTCTTAAAATACTTCTCGATTTATTTTTATCACAATAAAATTTGCCAGCGATACTTTTTTATTTCTAGGATCACCAAATGTTTTTGTGGGGAATGCTTTTGTTGTTTTTCCAAGTTGACACAAGATGAAAAATTCTGGATGTGAAAATATCTTGACTTTGTATAGGCTAGTCACTTTCCAACTCTGTTCCCAGGAACTCCAGGGTTCCCTGGTTTAGGGGAATGCAGAGCGTGCAGGAAGGAGGCCACACAGGTTGGGCCCCAGCCCCTTCACCTCACCACCCTCTCCTTTAGCCAGAGTACCTCTGATTTTACACACTTAAGACCCACATGTTTTAAAAAAGGTTAACTTTGCTCAAAAAATTTTAAATTCCCTGCTATGAGAACATTCCTCTACCTTCTCCTCGTTCTCTTCCTTCTTATTCCAGGAAAACATCACCTGGTATTTGGTAGGGCAGGAGCAATTTTCTCATTATAAATGAGGAAACATAAGTTCAGAAAGTTGAAGTGAGATTGTCTAAGGTCACAGAAAAAGAAAAGTAATTGGATGGACCTAGATCCAGATCTCCTACTCACATTCAGAGTTCTTGGCCATTTACCACAGTGCCCCCGCTTCTGGAGTGACACTGATCCATGTGAAACTGAGAAAACCATCAGAAAGGGGATCTAGATGAAGACATTTCTAAATGACGCTACAGCAAGTAACTGAACACAAACACAAATCAGGACTTAATTGCTTATGTTGTAAAGTACTGGATAGCTCCTTCAAGGCACCTGCTGTATTAGGCCACATCCTTCCAAAAAGGTCTTATGCCTTGCAGGTCAAAGACTTCTCTTCCTGGAACAGGGTCACCTGCTGACAATTACAGCTGATTGGATTAGAGATGGGGGATAGTCTGGCAAGGCAACTCTAACCACATGGAGTTCTTCCTCTTGGTTGGGGAATGGCTGATTCAATCAGGTTCCTTCCCTTCAAGAGTTTTAATAATGAAACATGTGGACAGTGGCAAGAAAACTCACAGAGATAAGGTAGTATGAAGAAACCATAAAGTAGAGAGAAGGAGGTAACAGTTAACCCATTGAGCAGGAGAGTTGAGAAGCTGAGTCAGAGTCTTTGAGTCATTTGTAGTGGTACCTATATTGCTGTGTCTCCCCATCTCTGTTCTGTGATAGTATGTTTTATCTTGAAATTGGTCATCATGGGGGATTTTTACACAACAGAAACTGGGAAAAACCTCAAATCAGGGATCACCCTCACAGAATCTGTTGTTAAACCATTTATTAGCACACCACCATGCAAAGCACTTGAGTAGGCAGTGATGGATGCCTCTTGGGAGGGCGGGTTATGGGAGTTCCTGTTGGGTTGCTGGAGCTATCGCTGTGTATGCAGAGGCATCCTAATCTCTGTGAGCAGGATGGAACACGAATCTCTGTGAGCAGTATGCTGGCTGTGTGGACATTCTTCCTTGCTTTCAAGCTCTAACTCTCCATTTAAGGTAGCTCAAATATCTCTGCTTTTACAGCCTGAAAGAGCTTAACTGTCTTCATGGTGCTGAGCAACTGATTTAGCTGATATTCACACCTCTATTGGTGCTTTGGCATCATTTTTACCTGGGGATTCCAACCTTTTAAAACTCAGTGTGGATATACTGGTGTACTGATCCAGTTAGAAAATTCACAGGATTTCCTTTGTCAAATATAAAAGCCAGCAGGGCTTTGTTTTTGAACGATCAGTGTTAGCAAGGTTCTTGCTGTGTTTATTCGCAACCTATGAAATAAACTTCAGCATGCCAATGTGTTTCCTGGGTTTGTTTCTGACAATTGTTACAATAGAAAAAATTACTAAGACCGGGTTGATGGTGTTGGGAATCACATTTTTTATTAAGAAAGTCATGCCTGTCAGTCTAAGTCAGGCTGTGAGTCTTCTCCCCCATGAGGGCTCCTTCCTTCTCCCTTTGGTTTGTCTTCCTCACCTTGTTAATATGTCTGACTCAAAAGCTCTCCTGTTCTAGGAAGCCTTCCCCAATATTGCATTAAATGCAGCGATCTCTATTTTTGACTTTTCTCTGTTTCCTTAATGCATTCCCATTCACCTTTCTCAATATATTCATATTTAAGTGGTTCTTAAGTGTTTTTCATGTCTGTAGTGTTTTTTGCTCCAGTTAAATGACAAATTGCTTGGTGACAGAGAAACTACTTTTCCTTTCCTTTTGCTGCTGTCTATAGGTAATGACCAATTTGTGGTTATTAAATAATCATAAAAACATTTATAACTTTTTTAAAGTATTTATGCAGTGCCTCATATAAGCGAGACATGTATTCTATATTAGCTCGATAAATGTTTAGAGCAATTCTTGGAGGCAGATATTACTATCCCCATTTTACAGATGAAGACGTTGAAATTCAGAATAGTTAACTAATTGCTTAAGGTTATATAACCAATGCAACTGGGAATGTATCACCACTGTTCTAGCTTTGGGAAAAGGTTGGTTTTCTTTAATTCTTTTCAAGTACAGATAGTTTTTCCTCCACGAAACCAGCATCCCATGTGAAAAAGAGACAATTATGATAGGAGACACAGTCTTGGCTATCAAATGATCTCATTCCCTGGTCAAGCCTCCTGTGTTTTTTCCCTTCCTTTAGACTGGATGACACTTTGCTAGTATTTTCCTTTGATTACTGAAAGTAGGGTTTCTGCTCCAGAGTCTGTGCCTCTGGTGGCCCACCCTGCTTTGGGTACCTTCCACAAAGGTTTCTAAGTCCTGCTCTGAAGCCTGGGCCTGGCCAGGGCTGGCAATGCCAACTGAGCAGGGCACCTTGGGGCTAGACTGGAATCTAAGTCGGCCTTGATCCTAGCTCTCTTTGGGGCACTCTTTGACCCTCTCTGCTGCACAAGGATTCAGTCAAGGAGCTCTGGGATTCCTGTCTATGATGTTGCCCCAGGGCACCATGACTGAGCCCAGTCTTAGGACAGCAGCCTGCTGAGAAGATGGCTCCTGTTGCTTGGCATGGTATTTTTTTTTTTTTTCATGAAATTGCCAGGATGGTGCTGATGGATTGATTTTGGGTAATTTTCATGTCAAGCACAGGATGGAGAATCTTTACATTCATTGATTAGATAATAAACAAATACACAAGTACCTCTTCTCTACCCATTATTGTAAATGTTTATTGATAAGTCACTGTACTCACATGAGTCCATGAATTTTGTAATATATTTTAAGTCAGATTCTTATATAGGCAGAGCCACTTTACAAAATATTTGCCTGGGGCTCTGCATACTCTAGGTATAGCCTTACCCTTTAGGGAAGCGTAGCCTGGCTCTCCTCTCATTCTAAATAGAAAGCAGATTTCTATCCATCTATTGTGGCTTTAGCTTTTGAATTCCAAAATCTTTGGCTTTTGAAGATTAAAAAAGAAAACTCTGGCTTTTAAGAATATGGTTTCTGGAAGGGGAAGACAGAGTTGGGAAGGAAATATTGAAAGTCAAAAAACTTACACTGAAGTACATTATATTACAGTATGCCATGGTTTGGGTATCCTTGCCAAAATTTATGTTGAAATTGAATTGCCATTGTGGCGGTATTGGGAGGTAGGACCTTTAAGAAGTGATGAGGTCAAGGGAGTGCCATCCTCGTGAATGGGTTAACTGTAGTGGGAGCTTCTTTGTTATAAAAGCAAGGCTTCTTTCACATGGGCTCCCTTGCCTTTGCACCCTTCAGCCATAGGATGACCCTTGCCAGATGTTGGCACCATGCTCAGACATCTCAGCCTCCAGAACCATGAGCCAAGTAAATCTCTGTTCTTTATAAATTACTCAGTTTGTAGCATTCTGTTATAGCAGCAGAAAATGGACAAAGACACAGTATTACAGTGAAATACATCAACTCTTACATGCAGTGGAATGTATCAGGTTATTGCATTACAAACCAGGCTGGTGTGATTACAAAGACTGTGCTCCTTATGTCTCATGACACAGATACCAACTTTATTCTAAGACTTGTGATGTAACTTAGAGCAAATCATGGAAGTTTTCTAAACCTCAGTTTCCTCATCCAAAAAGGAGGATAATAATAGTAGTTTTCTTATAGAGTTAAAAATTAAGTTATTTTGTCTTACATTTGTAAAAGGAAGTTTTGATCAACACTGCATTTTTGGTAAGCACAGCTCTAGGCCTCACTTCAGTGCCACAGTAATCTTTGCACCTGGTGCTCAGTGCTGGGGTATGTGCAGTAGATATTCATTGTTGCTTCATAAATGAATGAGCAAGTCCATTGTGAAGGATGAGCCAGTGGGAAAGCACAAAGACAGAGAGATGAAATTTCTTAGCAGTCATTGCAGAGTATATGAAAATGACATGAAATTCCTATTCAGCTACCAATTTGCAGGAAATACAGGGGATGGGAGAACAGGTGAAACAACACTACAAAGAAGCAGTCAACAAGGTCCAGACTGTGAAAAACCCTATGGTTTGTTTAAAAAATGAATTACAAGAAGGAAAAAAGAATAGCAACCTGGACTAAAGAGACATGAGACCTATTGGCTAGTCACAATGTATGAAATACGCTGGAACCTTTTTAAACATTTTATTTAATTACTTTTAATTGACAAATAAAAATTGTACATATTGGCTGGTCACAGTGCCTCATGTCTATGATCCCACCACTTTGAGAATCTGAAGTGGAATGATTGCTTGGGGTCAGGAATTCAGGACCAGCCTGGAAAAGATAGTGAGATCCCACCTCTACAAAAAATTTAAAAATTAGCCAGGCATGGTGGTACATGGATGTAGTTTCAGCTGCTCTCTCTAGAGCAGGAGGATTGCTTGAACCCAAGAGTTCGAGGCTACAGTGAGCTATGATGGTACTACTGCACTCCAGCCTGGGTGACAGAGCGAGACCCCATCTCTATTTTTTTAAAACTTATACATTTGTTGTGTACAACAGGATGTTTTGAAATATGTATACATTGTAGAATAACTCAGTTGAGCTAATTGACATGTATTAATTTCAAATTTAAAAATTATGAGTCAATTGGGGAAATTTGAACAGTAACTGGATATTTGTGGGTGTTAGGTAATGACTATGAATTCTAATGTAATAATGGTATTGAGTAAAAATTTTTGGAATACTGCAATATTTATGGATGAATTGATGATATGGGATTTACTTCAGTAATCTGGGACTTGGAGCATTGGTGTGTTATAGATAAAACAAGATTGACCAGAATTATTGCAGCAAGGTGGTACCTACACAGAGATTTATGCTATTCTTTCATCTTTTATGTGTTTGAAACTTTCCATAATAAAAAGTAAACATGTAAATTATAAAAAGCAAATAAAAAACAAAAATAGAAAGTTCTATTAAAAACAATTAAGCATTCTTTCCATTTAGTGGTAATTACTCTTAAGGACTGTTTGGTCAGAATTTTTGATTAAATCTTATGATTACCAAATTTCTTTTTCATCATTCTTTCATATATTTTTCAACCTTTTTCCTCAGTCTTTTTCATCATTCCTTCATATATTTTTTTCCCAAATTGAATTAGCTGATAAACTGTATAGTTCCTGTACTGATGTCTTAATATGCATCAAAAGAGAAAACTTGGAACTTTTCTACTTACCTTTCATATTAAATATAACATAAAGGAAATAAAAGAACATCAGACATTGCACTTCACAGAGGCAGATGAGTGTAAAGCTCCTGTTGGGGGTGACATTCCTCCCCACCACCCCACCAGCTTTTCCCCATCACCTACCCACAGAAAGGAGGTATAAACCCTTTACGCCCTGCCTCTCCATTCCTGAAAGACCGTGCCCAATGTCTGCTCTTGACCAGGGAACTTGCTGGTTGCAATGAGAGTTCCAGGTAGGTAAGCTGCTGGCCTTTGATCCCTTCCTCACCTTGTGACCACAGGCTTATGTATGGATCTGAGCTATTCCCTATGACTCTGACTGACCACTTGGGATTCCTATGGTTGGGTTATCTGCAAAATCCCCATTCATTTTCCTTCTTCTTGTGTACGGGTGCTGCCACCTAAGATTTTCTCAGAGTGGACAGGGCCTGTGGTTGAGGCAAGAAATTGAGGGCCCAACTCTACTTGAAAACTTAGTGATTTTGGATGAGTCACCTGACCTCTGTCTTCAACTTCTTGTCTTAAAATCAGGTGTAATATTAACTTGTTCCCATGTTTGCTGTAGGGCCTAGTGACATAGCTGACATATTAATAAAAACCAAAAAGTGGTAGGATGGAATTTCACACCACAACAGGCTGTATAAAATGTTCACATGGGAAATGAATTTACTATTGAAAAAAATCTATGAATATTTCCTACAGTTTTAAAGAGAATAAGGCCATCCTTCTAGGTTAATTATCTTGCTGAGAGGAAATAAATTATAGATCCCCAAGGCCCAAATGGTTTTGCCTAGATTAGAAGACTCTACCTACTCTCCCAAAAAAGATAAATTATGTTCTTAATAATTATGAATTATAATTAAAATTGAATTTTGCCAGAGGACTCTGGTGAAATGTTGGTCTTTTAGAAATGAATTTCTTCTTGAAGTCTTAGAAAATTAATAACTCTGACTAGCAGAGGAGTTAGAAGTTCTAAATATTTAATTGAAAATATTTATTGTATTTTGTTTTCATTAATGTTATATAAATTTGATAAAAGTGACTATTTTTGGTTGAGCTTAGTTTATTTGCATATTAAATAGAAGGCAGAATTTTATTCTATTACTGACAAATTTTGACTACAGAATTAAAAAAAATACCATATCCCTTATTTTATTTTGTACTTGAGAAAATACAAAAGTACATTACTTTCAAATACTGAGGTTTTTCTTATATATGCAGTGGAAACCTCTTCCTATAAACTTCTTTACATTAGGTCTGAAAGACTTCAGTTTACATATAACTTAAAAGTTACTTCTTTTTAGTATTGTTGATATTCCTTAAATAGTTCTTGACTTTTTCCACTGAAGTAGCATGCTGTAAATAAACACAAACATGCAAGTGGTGCCCTTTTTTCAGGCTTTGGTTTTCTTTTGACCTGGATCAAAGCCAAGCAAAAGGAAAGTGTAAAAATTCTGACCTTTGATGGCAATGGACTATATAAGAATGTCATCTCTGACTGCGTATGAGGCTAGCCTTGGCTGCAAATTGGTGTCCACAAGAGTGGCTGAGGCTTTACTGTTAGTGGTTAGGTTTTAGGCAAAAGAGAAAATGGATCTGCAAGACAAAGAAAAAAAAAAAAAAAGAAATATTACCAGGTGGCACTGAAATCGCATCACACTGCATATCTTTTACTAGATTTTTGTGGCTATCAAAATTTTGTAGGTGAGTATGATGCATTTGGTTAAGGTCTTCTGTAAGATGGCTGAATGTGCTATGAGTCAGTATGATCAGCACATTTAGGATGTTTTGCTTACAGAATATCTCATGGGCTTTAGGGAAACGATGATGGTCAAAATCACTTTTGTGAGTGTTTTATGGGCACATACAATATTATCACTATCTAAAATCACCTTTTTCTGTTACTGTTGTTGCTTAAGTGTTTGCCTCTTTTTCTTCCACTATTATGTAAACTTTAAGAGAGCAGGGACTTTTATCTACTGCTGGATGCCTGGTGCCTAAAACACACTGGTTCAGTAAATATTTATTGACTGACTGCCACTAGGGGTAATTACATATTTGGACTGTATACTAGAGTGAGGTAGAGTGACATAGGCATTACCAATAATACAGAGATAAACATAGGGTCAACTTCAAAAACATAGGATAAAACTTAAAATAATTCTTAGTGAACTATGAGACTATACTCAAGAAAGAGAGCAGAAGAGATTCTTTTAATGAACTATGTTTGCAATAGACAAGTTCAGAGCTTGAAAATTTTCATAGTAGATGGATGAGGAGAAGGACGAAGTTTGGAAGGAAGTGGTTTGGCAGATGAATAGACAACCCAGATATATAGGGCAAAAAGGAAGTGTCTAAGGAGGAGGGAATGACTGGAGAGTGGAAGAAGAGGGAAGCAGGATAGAAAGCTCAATCTGAGTTAAGGAAACATTGGAAGACCAATTCCCAGAAGCACCACGATGGATGATGTTGACCAACCAGGCCAGAAACTTAATTTTGATTTTGAAGGCAATACAAAATCAAAGGAGAGCTTTAGATATGTAAAATCGTTACAGCAGAGGATTACTTTGTAGGCAATATTTGAAACTGATTTTAAAAGTGAGGGAGAAGACTGTGATTATCATCACGGAAAGTATGTTTTTTATATGTAAGGACAGCATTAACCTGTATTGCAAAGTTAGGTTATTATTTCAGTCCTGGTATATCACCAGAAGCTGAAAAAATTGCTTCAACAACAAATGTGAAATGGCTGTGTTGGGCAACCACAGGTATTAAATCCAGGAAACAGAAATTGGCTATCTTTCAATATTTGTAATGAAAAATATAACTATTTTCCTTTACTTTTTCCAATCTTAATAAATCTTTACTCTAACTTCTTTTTAAGATATTTTTTATATATCTACTTCCTTTGCAAGTTTTCAATTCGTGTGTAAGACCAAAAGTGTTTGAATTAAGTTTCTCTGGGGGATGATTTGAAAAAAGGTATCAAATACAACTGTTTTTTGGCAGTATACTACTTTGGTCCTCTGATAGTTTTGTAGTATCCATTTTTTAGATTGAATTTCTTTTTAGAACAGGGACTGAGTGTAAAATCTAAACGAGGAAAAACATTTTTAAAGCATGATAGTATATGCATTGTAAATATAATTATATATTGTGAACCAAGACAATAGGCTTTTGATTATTTAACCTCTTTCAATGTGTAGCAATGAACTAAGAGCTACTATTTAATGGGTTTCTATATATGAGAGTTTTGCATACCTAATTTCCAGTCCTCTCAGCAGTTTATGGAAGTACTCTGGGCCTCAGTGTTTGGACCTGTTTTCTCTTACCACCCTTTTCTTAGAATTTGGATAAACTGTGGGTCACATTAATACCTCTTAAATTATACTTTAGAATGTAAAAACCTAGTATACCATTCAGAGTGTACACTATATACCATACATGTAAAATATTAATAACTATTATCATTTATTTAGATACAAGTACCATGCGTTATGCTAAGTGCTTGACATGAATTATCAATTTGAATTCTCCCTAGCAATCTATGGGATGGTCAACATCTTATGGGATGATGACAACTGGTTCTCTCAAGTTCATGCAGCTGGGTCCTGAAACCTCTCTGACTTCAGATTCATACTCTCAGTCCTAGGATAGATTGCTTTCCATCACAGCTGTTGTTCCACTTGATTTGTTTTGTAAAGGTTCTTTCTATCTAGAATCTTTTAATGGGAGCTGAGCCATCATCTAGTCTGAGCCTTTCATGTAGTAAATGAGAAAACAGTGATTTGGAGAGGATAGATAGCCACCAAATGTCACCTAGAGACAGCTCTGGGAATGAAACAAAGGTTTTCTCACTTTCTGTCCTGACGTCTTCTGTCTCTATACTGTTTTTCTCCTGTATTTAAGTTGGTTAGAAATGAAGCATTCTTAGGATTATCATTTTTTCTTAAAATAATAAACCAGTGTAAAACTATAAGCAACCAGCATTATTTAAAGACTGTTAAACAAGGTCAACATGTCCAATTTTGCATTCCAATCACAGAGGCATGGATTCAGTATGCAGTCCGAGGCCAGGCATTCAACCTGTACAGCAGCTCCCAAACGGTGGAAAGTAAAGGGAGACCATCAACATCAGACAATTTGTACAATATTTTCCCTGAATTTTGAGACATAGCAAGAGATTGGTTCTGTAGTTTTTCAGATTCCTGACTGCCCCCCATTAAGGCTTTAGCGTTCGCTTCTGAATTAAACAACCACTGAATGATGCTTTATTGACGAAAGTGGCCAATCTGCTGAAACAGAGGAGTGTAAAGGATATTAATAGCTGCGTAGATACAAGAGGGACTGTACACATGTGGGCATTTACTGTCCTTACCTTAGGCTGCTTTCACAGCTGCATACTACACATGTTCAGAGTTGCAAAATATAACAGTTTAACACGTATTTCAAGTAACGTTTTGTGTAGACTCAGCTAATTTCTTTTTATGTTGAATGGGGCTGTTGGCAAAATGTTATCACTAAAGAATGCTTTAAAAACAGGGTTAATGCAAAAACTCAAGAAAGGTAACTGAGGAGTATATTCATTAGTAATCTTCAGGAAGTATCACTACTACCATATTCCTGCTGCATAGTGGGCATATTTTTCATTTTGCTTTAACTCTAACTAAGAAAACATTCTTCCAGTAGTTGAGGGTATAGAAAATGTAGAATAGAGTCAGAGAGCATGGCATTGTGGACTCTGGGCATTCCTGAGTAAATAAGTGAAACACGCAGCATCTTATAGTTCTTTGCTCTTTAGCAATGCAGTGGCAGAAGTCTGCGCATTCGAGGCAACTTGTAACATATATGGAGAAGAAATCAATGTCAGCTTAGACCAACAAGGGACAAACAGTGTGTGACACACAGAGGAGGCTCAGCTAAGACAAAGAGAAAATA
The DNA here is from genome assembly GCF_002776525.5 of Piliocolobus tephrosceles. Lineage (NCBI taxonomy): Eukaryota > Metazoa > Chordata > Mammalia > Primates > Cercopithecidae > Piliocolobus > Piliocolobus tephrosceles. The sequence continues at coordinate 67,618,668 of NC_045438.1, forward strand.
TTAATTAATACCAAATCTGAACAGTTATTTCCTTCAGCTACTCTTAAAGAATGGTTTTTACCAGGTTTTTGTCTAGGATGATCAGGAAATGGATAGCAGACACTCACTGTAAACACTTTATTCATTTTTTGGTGTTAATTAGCGCTAAGACATAAGTGGGTATAATTCTTATAACTCTCTGGGCTCAATCCTTCTCAGCAAGGCTGTCAGCAGTCTGCTGACTCTGTGAAAGGATCCCTGCAGGACAGGTGAGAGGCAGGCTTGTCTTGGTCCCTACTGGATTATTCAGGTCAAGATTCCAATGCCTAAAGTGGCAACCTAACCTACGGTTGGCAATGACCCATATACAATTTATGTTTATGTGAATGTGCTACACCTTATAAACACAAACATTTTGGATCCAAATAGCTTAAAATTTGTTTCGCAAGTAGAAAGATACAAGGATCTTCTTATTGTCTTCATTATACTGGAGGGATATCCTTTATCGTTCATTATTGCTTCATGTTTTCCCAGTTTTCTTATTTTCATCTGTGCATCTATATTTATATCACTTCTCATTGTGGCTTTTACAGATACAGTCTTGACTCTAAATTATTCTTAAATAGTCTAGGTATTTTAAAATATGTGTCATGTTACTCTTCAAGTACCTTCTTTTTCCTGAGTTTCACGGCAATCAAAAACAAAGAAAATGATGTCTGACCTACTGTATATATCAAAACACAATATTCAATTGGATACAAATTCATTAGTACCTTCATTTACGTTTGAAACCATGACAGAGGTTTCAGTATAAGGCATTAGTGTATTGTGGCAGATTGCTGTGCCTTCTATAGTCCACCCTGCTCTTCCTGGGCTCACAGCAGCCTAGCTAGAGAAGCTGGCAGTGGTCACTTGACTAAGTTCTCACTGAAATGTGATTGAAAGATGTGTATGACTTCCATCCCACTTGCTTGGAAGGAAGTTGCTTGTCTTGGACGCTTTCCCTTTCCCATTCATGAAAGCTGGAATCTCGATGTAACTCTTCTTGATTTCGACTTGCAATGAGGACAATAGATAATGTTTTCAAATTTCCCATGGATATTAATGTTTGGGATTCAGAATGAAGTTACCTCAGGAATTCCCCGAGTCACAAGTTATTCTATATTTTTAAAATCACACTTTGTGTGTTTTTAAATTTAATAAGTGATCATAATAATAGCAACCAAAAGTATACATTTTTAATGATAAGGTTATGCTAAAAGCTTCAGAGATTTTTTTTGTTAAGAAGACATAATGATAAATACATGATTTATTATTACCATGAACCAATATGTAGTGACAAAATTATATACTTCTGTAGCTTATAGAAATAACCTTTACCTGATAGAGACCCTGATAATGGAAAATGTTAAAAAAGGAATATTAATACAATAATAATTCCAAATCAAAATTATCAAAAAGAAAAGATGTTAAAACACACAGAGCACCAACTGTCCTGATAGTCTTACTGTTTTTTTGTGATAATGAAGTTACAAAAACTTTTCTTTCCTATTGTGTTGACATTGTTTGAATGATTAAAATTCTGTCCAAAAGCATCTTCAGTTTGATTTTTAGGGTACATGTGGCTTCACATAAGCTCATATGCTTTTTTTTTTATTATTATTATACTTTAAGTTCTGTGACACATGTACAGAACGCGCAGGTTTGTTACATAGGTATACATATGACATGGTGGTTTGTGGCACCCATCAACCCATCATCTACATTAGGTATTTCTCCTAATGCTATCCGTCCCCTAGCCCCGCCACAATAGGCCCCAGTGTGTGATGTTCCCCTCCTTGTGTCCATGTGTTCTTATTGTTCAACTCCCACTTAGGTCATTTGCTTTTTTAAGTGATTAAAATATTTGGTGGCCTGCCCTGGTTTTAGTTTTGCTTTGAAATGGAGTTGCTTTTTCTAATTCAGACTTTAGATCAGTTTCTGATTTCATGTTGGAGTATTTCTTTTTTCTTTTTTTCTTTTTGAGATGGAGTCTCTCTCCGTCACCCAGACTGGAGTGCAGTGGCGCTATCTTGGCTCACTGCAAGCTCTGCCTCCCGGGTTCACGCCATTCTCCTGCCTCAGCCTCCGGAGTAGCTGGGACTACAGGTGCCCACCACCACGCCCGGCTAATTTTTTGTATTTTTAGTAGAGACGGGGTTTCACCGTGTTAACCAGGATGGTTTCCATCTCGTGACCTCGTGATCAGCCCGCCTCGGCCTCCCAAAGTGCTGGGATTACAGGCGTGAGCCACCACGCCCGGCCTCATGTTGGAGTATTTCACAACATTCGTATCTTTTTCTCTTTGCATTTCTTCCATTAACACAATTACGAAGAATTTTAGCCTTTAAGGAAGACTCAAACACTGGCATATGCCAATGAACATTATTTGAGTAGTATTAGAGTAATATAACATTGAGCTCTCCCTGCAAGCTTTAGAACTATACATTAAATCACATGTTGAAAATGCCAAATTAAGGAATTATTTTTGCTACTAAAACTTGTTATTTCTTCTAATACCATCCATAAGATTTGTACTATGTATATAAACTGATTAATATTTTATTTGCAGAAATGACTCATTAGCAGGCAAGGACAGGAATAGACACTTAACAACATGACAATGACTATAAAAAAGACTGACTGGGCGCGGTGACTCACGCCTGTAATCCCAGTACTTTGGGAGGCTGAGGCAGATGGATCACGAGGTCAGGAGATCGAAACCATCCTGGCTAACACGGTGAAACCCTATCTCTACTAAAAATACAAAAAATTAGCTGGGCATGGTGGCGCATGCCTGTAGTCCCAGCTACAGAGGAGGCTGAGGCAGGGGAATCGCTTGAACCCGGGAGGCGGAGCTTGCAGTGAGCTGAGATTGCGCCACTGCACTCCAGCCTGGGCGACAGAGCAAGACTCCATCTCAAAAAAAAAAAAAAAAAAAAAAAAAAAAAGACTGACTGATAGCCACCACTTTTCCTTTAGAGTCCTTCCAACCAATGATTACAAATGGTGGTATGTTTTAATTATCATGGGGAAATTATGGCACATTTTCCTGGTTTTCTCACTTCTCAACTGATATTTTTTAAGCATTCATGATTTGGGAAAACATACATATTCCCCAAGGAATGCTAAGCAGGCGTTCCCCTTGGAAACACCATCCTAGGGGATAATGGAAGAACAAGTAACCAGAGTTCCTAAGTGATGTCAGGATCAAGGCTCCCTTGCAAACCTACAGTGGCTGGACAGTTACCTGAGAGGCACAAGAACTCAAGTCTTATTTAAGCCTTTTTATTTTTATCTCTTCCAAAAGCTTTGCTTTCTCTTAACTAATTAAGAAATACCCTAAATGTCTTATGCCCAGGACCACATGGATATTTCCCTCATAGCTTTTTCAGAGACTTTGTCTTATTATAACCTTGAATTGAAACACTTAGAGATGATCTAGTTCAACTGCTAAATTTTAGAGATTAAGTTGAGTCCAAAAGCTAAGAAATGACTCGACCAAGGACACGGAGTCTTTTTTCGGATGATAAAGTGTAGTTACTATGGACAGCAAGCCAGGTGTGATGCATGCATGGGAGGCTGAGGCAGAGGATGGCTTCAGCCCAGCAGTTTGAGGCTGCAGTGAGTAATTGTACTACTATACTCCAGCCTAGGCTACACAGCAAGACTGTCTCAAAAAGAAAAAAAACAAAACAAAACAAAATTCTGTCAGTTAATGCATAGGAATATGCAAAATGTTTTAAAGTATAAAGGATAAAACTATAATTATTTTTGTAATATTAATACAGGTACAGAGTAAATGTGATAATGTTTGTTCCCCTATATTAGTTCATTGTCTGTTGCTTATAATAGAATACCTTAACCTGGGCAATGTATGAAGGAAGATAATTTATTTCTTATGGTTACAGAGGCTAAGGAGTTCAAGGTGGAGGGGCCGCATCTGCTGAGGGCCTTCTTGGTGGTGGGAACTCTCTGCAGAGTCCCTTGGTAGCACAGGGCCTCACATGGTGAGGTGACTGAGCTTCCTAGTTCAGGTCTGTCTTCGTGTAAAGCCACCAGTCCCACTTCCATGATAACAACCATTAATTCATTGATTTATGAATGGATTAATCTGTTCATGTTGGCAGAGTTCTCATGACCCAATCTCTCAATACTGACTGCCATATTGGGAATTAAATTTCAACATGAGTTTTGGAGGGGGCAAATATTCAAACCGTAACATTCCCATTACAGTGTTAGAAGTCTTTCTTGCTTAATCTTGGCTCAGTGTCTAGATATACTGGTGTAGAATGGAATGAGTGGCGTAAAAGTAGTCTAAACCATATGTTAAACCTTTTACGTGTTATTTCACTTATTTAGTCCTCACAAAAATTGTGTGAAGTGTCATCAGCCCAATTTACAGATGGGAAATTGAGAATCTGAGTGGCTAAGACACTATCCTTAGGTTGCGCAAGACATGGCAGAGCTGGAATTTTTGGATAAATAGCTGAATATGTGCAGATGGGAAACTGAGAAAAAATATAATTAAAAGATTGTCCAGTAATTTTTCCATAATATTTTCTTATTATCATATTGGCTAATATTAGTACACACTGCAATCCCTTTCTCACTGAAAAGATACTGAACACACTAGAAAATGGGGTGGATGTTTCTTGATGTTTTAAATAATTTATTGTTTTTCACCTTTGGACTCTGAATTTTTAAAGCACACAATAAAGAAATACAAAAATATTTTGGAATAGTTTTGTACAAACAAAGTTCAATGTAGTTTAGATGAAAATGGGAAATAGAACTATGAGAAACTACAATTGACTTTTAAACAAATATGAGACTATTATAAAGCAATATTGATGTCTTGAATCCTAAGTTCCATATTAAGGTCAGAGTAATAGTGTTTTATGAGCTTATGTGGTGTTAGTGATATCATATTTTTAATCTTAACTTTGCCTCAAGCAAAAATAAATCTTCATGTTATAAACTCTATGATAACATAACTGCTTTTTTCAGTAGGTATCATTTTTTCCTTTAAATATTACTAATATCTTGCTGTGGCTAAAAAAGGAAAAAGAAAAAGAAAAAAGAAATACCTATTCTATTTTGTTGGAGTGGTAAATATTTCTACTATTGTCGAATGACTTGTGGACAGAAACTCTTCTATTTTTGCTTGTGCATTAAATTCTTATGCATTGGTGCATAAATGAGTCAGGCAAAATATGCAAGACCAATTCTGCATATTTAGACCACCTAATTGCTAGATTGCCAGTTAATGTTTAGATTTCACACTTACGCATTTTAAAGAGAAAGCAGTCTCAAGAGATAGACCAGAAAAAGGCTCAGCATTTTTAGAAGAAACTCAAGGTTGAAGGAAAATGAGGAGCCTCCTGAGGTCATGGTTTACCAGGAGACATTAAGGGGCTAGTTCCTGTGAAGCTGTGCAAGGAAAGGTTTCAAACAGTTATGACCCAGAAAAGTCTCAGGTTGAAAAAACGTAGTAGTCCTTCTCACTTAAAAGTAAATGTTAAGCAAGCAGAATTTATTAAAGGGATAGGTTCTTGATTTGTAGTTCGAATTTGATATTTCATTTGGATCTTGATCTAAATTACGTCTTATAATTAGAAATATGTGTGTCACTTTCTTAAGGAATTATATCTTTATAGGAAAAACTCAGCTGTATGAATTATAAATTTTATCCCCACTTTCCTCTGTACGTGCTTGAAGAAACTCTATGCACTAAGTCTAAGCTTTTGTGAACAGATTTAATTAACTGAGTGACAATTACTGAAATTGCAGGCATGGGTAGAATTCTTTTTCCAATTAGGCAGGAGACCTTAGACCTTTTGGTTTTGCCAACAGCCATAATTGTAAAGGAAAGATTTTCTAATCTTGCTGTCTTAATTGTCAGCATTCTTTTTGGCTTTAATCCCCATTAGGAAAAAATTTATTTTGTTGGATTTCAGTTATAATATGGGTTTTTTTAAATGTTTAAGTTCTTGTTTGTATGGGGCAATGGTATCTTTCTCCCTTTACATTTTAAGATGAAGAAAATAAGATTAACATAATTTTAAACTAGTAAAATCCACAAAAATATGAAAGTAATTAGTTGCTCTGGAGAAAAAAACTCCCTCAAACTCAAAGTGCTTTTTCTGTTCTCTCACTCAGCAAGAATAATCACCAAAGAACACTTCTGTGATCCCAAAATATGTGGGAATTTCTCCCCACTAGCAAGCAAGCAATCAGTTCTGTAGCAGACACCAGCTGGGCGTTCTCCAATTTAATTCTGACACTATCCACCTGAAGATAGTGTTAGATCCCACAGGTTGAGGGCTCAGTCCCCAAGATGGACCCCCAATCCAATGCTTATTTCAATCCCCAGGTTGTTTTTCCTGTTTCTGACCAACCGGCTATGAACTGGAGTTCCCACAACCCTCTCCTTGGATTTGATTAATTTGCTGGAGTGGTTCACAGAACTCAGGGAAACACGTTTACCGGTTTATTATAAAGGAGATTACAAAGGATACAGATGAAGAGATGCACAGGACAAGGAATGGGGGAAGGGGTGTGGAGCTTCCATGCCCTCTTGTGCATGCCACCTTCTAGGAACCTCCATGTGTTCAGCACCCAGAAGCTCTTGGAACCCAGTCCTCTTGGCTATTTGTAGAGGCTTCATTAGGTAGGCATGATTGATTAAACCATTGGCCATTGGTTATCAACTTATCTATCAGCCTCTCTCCCCTCCCTGGAGGCGAGTGAGTGGGGCTGAAAATGCTGACCGCTTTAATCAGGCCTTGGTCTTTCAGGTGACCAGCTCCATCCTGAAGTTACTGAGGAGCTGTCAGCCATTAATCAATCGTTACACACAAAAAGATACCACTTTGGAGATTCTAAGGATTTTAGAAGTTGTATTCCAGGAAATGGGGTGGAAGACCAAATACAAATATTTCACAATATCACAGTTGCCTTTGATGATAAACCAAGAGGTTTCAATATTTGACTGAAGAGTTTAGAAACATCTCATATTCTATATAATAACACGTGAAATGCCAGAGGCGAGCCTGGGGAAAACTGATTCTAATTCAGCATGAGAAAAGTAATCACCTATATTGTATCCTTTCTGGAGGAAGACACTGTGAAGAAATCCAGGTTAGGGGCAGGAAGTCAGCAAAGCTCACAGAAAAAGGAGATCCCAAGAGCCAGAAGTTGGCAGTGCCTGTTCTGTAATATCCCGAAGAGTAACAAGAGACAGAGAGATGCAGAATGGGGTGAGCACACTTACAGGAAAGGAGAGAGGTGCTCTTTTGTGGAGCTGTGATAATTGCTGAAGCCTTACAATGACTTGTGTCTTTTGGGATTAGCCACCTCCTTTTGAGGTGTCTCTCAGTCAGGGTCCCAACAGAATAGAGATGATATGCTCAAATCAGAATAATGCAAGGAAGCGTCTTTCAAAAAGACTAATTATAAAGGTGTGAGTAGGGTATCAGGAAATGACAAAGGATGGTGCAGGTGCCCTGGGTTAGTAATGAAATTTTTACCACCTCTAGGCTTGAAGGATAGAGGGAAGGAAGAGTTTATGAGAATCTAGAAGAATAGAGAGTCCTGTGGCTTGGGCTGCTTTGAGAGGTACAGTGACTTTGTCAAGAGTCCTAACCAGATAGAGGCAGCCTCAAGGAGAGGGAGTAAGGGAATGAATACCCTAACCTCAGTCTCCTCCTTTTCTTTGATCTCCTGCCGGGGCTCCTCAACCAGAATTCAGAGGGTCTGGGATCTACTGATAAATTCTATAGAGGTGAACCCCTACCAGCAGGGCAAAAGGGGAAAGAAAATAGGACATTATGCATGTTATGAGTGGAGGACATGAACATTCTGGTCAATGGAAAAAATGTCTTCTCTGAATACTTAACAACAGTTGATATCATTTATTTGTGAGTTTGGGAAGCGTGACTCATCTGGATGAATCCCATCAGTTCTATATCTCTGATAAAGTTAGGTCAGATCACAGTAAATTTGCTAAGGCTCCTGGGCTGTCTTAGGAGATGGGTCATCAGGTCTTCTCTTGGCGACACTCAAATCTTAACATGGGCCCCTTCCAAAATATAATAGGAGCAAGTTGGTAGAACTTACTTGACATTTCTACTCAAGATATCTCATACTGAACCTAGTTCTGTTCTGAAATTTTTAGTATTCTTTGATCTAGGTGCCAATAAAGCAAGTGCATCAAAGTAAAGATAATAAATGATATATCTTTGAACTATAGTTTCCTGAATCCATAAAACATGAAGTTACTTCATAGATTTTTCCAATGTGCTTCTAAAAATTCAGAATGTGAATTGACTTTTATTACCATACTCTAAATGAGAAATTGAATAAAGAGCCCATTTCTTCGTAAAATGCTTTCATAACCTTGTACTCTGCTTCAATGACATCATTTTAATATTAAAAAGCCCCGAAGACCCTCAGTGCCCTGCAACAGAAATATTCATTTGAAAATATCATTCTCAATGTTCAATTGGATTCAGGTGGAAGATTTCCCTTGTGAGCAAAATTATTTCTCTACTTTTTAAAATTTATTTGATGATGGGTAGGTTTTCAAAAGAATTTGCCACTCTGATATTCTCTAGCAAATATGAAATAAACTAAAATTTCCAAAATTTGATGTTGTACATATTACCTAGGAAAGTACAGAAAGGAATCCATACATGTACTTAACATGTATTGATTGCTCATCATGTGCATGGTACTGTATTGGGAACTGGGAATGCAGAGATGGAAAACATTATCTAATGAAGAACAAGGTTAAGAGGCAACCACTGCACACAGTGACCAAGGGTGTAAGAAACATGAGTAGAGGGAGCTCGTTCTCTCTCATTCTGGAACTTCAGTGACATGAAAGCTAGAATTTTATTATATTTTCACAGTTTTCTGAGGCTGTTCTCATTTTTTTCCAACTATTTTTTCTCTGTTGCTCAGACTGGGTGATTTCCATGGTCCCATCCCCAGATTTATTGATTATTTCTTCTTTCCTCTCCATTCTGCTGTTGAGCCCATGCCTTGAGTGTTTTTTTTTAAACAATTTCGGTTACTGTATTTTTCAGTTGTAAAATTTCTATTTGGTTCTTTTTTTAACTTAATCATATATGTATTTATGATGTGTAACATGATTTGAAATATGTATACATTGTGGAACGACTAAATCAAGGTAATTAACATATGCATTGCCTCACATGCTTATCATTTATTTGAGAATACCTCAAATCTACCCTCTTAGCAATTTTTCAAGTATATACATGGTTATTAGCTGTACTACCATGTTTACAATACATTTCTTGATTTTATTCCTCCTGTCTAACTGAAATTTTGTATTCTTTGACCAACAGCTCCCCAATATCTCCACCCTCCTGCCTCTGGTAACCACCATTGTACTCTCTGTTTCTATGAGTTCCACATTTTTAGGTCCATATATAAGTGAGATGATATGGTAATTGTCTTTCTATACCTGGTTTATTTCACTTAGCATAATGTATTACAGCTTTATTCATGTTGTTGCAAATGTCAGAATTTCCTTCTTTTTAAAGATTGAATAGTATTCCATTGTGTATATGTACCACATTTTCTTTATCCTTTCATCTATTGGTGAACAGGTAGGTCGATTCCATGCCTCAGCTATTGTGAATACAGCTTCAGTGAACATGGGAGTACAGCTATCTCTCTGACTACTGATTTCATTTCCTTTGGCTATATATCCAGCAGTGGACTTACTGGATCAAATGGTAGTTCTATTTTGAATTTTTTAAGGAATGTCTATTTTTTTATAATTGCTATACTGATATACATTCCCTCCAACAGGGTACAAGTGTTCCTTTTTCTCCACATTCTTGCAAGTACATATCTTTTTTCTTTTTGGTAATAGCCATTCATACAGTTGTGAGGTGATATCTCATTATGGTTTGATTTGCATTTCTCTGATGATTACTTATGCTGAGTAATTTTTCATATACCTATTGGTCATTTGTATGTTTCCTTTTGAGAAATGTCTATTCAAGTCCGTTGCTCATTTTTAAATTGGATTGTTTTCTTGTTATTGAGTTGTTTGAATTCTTTATAGATTTTGGAAATTAAGCCCCTTATCAGATGTGTGGTTTGCAAATATTTTCTCTCATTCCATGGGTTGTCTCTTCACTCTGTTGCTTCTTTCCTTTGCTGTGCAGAAGCTTTTTACTTTGATGCAATTCCATTTGTCAATTTTTGCTTTTGTTGCCTGTGCTTTTAGGTTATATCCAAAAACATCATTGCTTAGGCTAATTTCACAAAGCTTTCCCCCATGTTTTCTTCTAGTGGTTTTACAGTGTTAGGTCTTACACTTAGGTATTTAATCCATTTGAGTTGATTTTTGTATATAGTATGAGATAAGGGTCTAATTATATTCTTCTTCGTTTAAAAATTCAGTTGTTCCCACACGATTACTGAAGATACTGTTCTTTCCTCCTTTGTGTGTTCTTGGCACCTTTGTCAAAAATCAATTGACTGTAAATGAGTGGAGTCATTTCTGGGCTCTTTGTTTGGTCCCATTGGTCTATGTGTTTTTTATGCCAGTAACATGCTGTTTTGGTGTGTGTATATATATATATATATATATGTGTGTGTATATATATATATATATATTTTTTTTGAGACGGAGTCTTGCTCTGTCACCCAGGCCAGAGTGCAGTGGATCTTGGCTCACTGAGACCTCCACCTCCTGGTTTGAGCAATTCTCCTCGAACCTCCTGAATAGCTGAAACTACAGGTACATGCCACCATGCCCAGCTAAGTTTTGTATTTTTAGTAGAGATGGGGTTTCACCACATTGGTTGGGCTGGTATCACTGAACTCAGGTGATCCCCTTGCCTCAGCCTCCCAGAGTGCTGGGATTACAGATGTGAGCCACTGCGCCCAACCAAGATTACTATAACTTTGTGTAGATTTTGAAATCAGGTAGTGTGATGCCTTCAGCTTTGCTCTTTTGCTTCTTTCTTTATTCTATTTCTCTGTTGAGAATTTCTATTTCTTTGCTGAGAGTTTTGGTTTTCTCATTTGTTTTAAGTGTGTTTGTGATTGCTTATTGAAACACTTTCATGGTGGCAACTTTAAAATCCTTGTCCAATAATTCCAACATCTACGCCATGTCAGTGTTGGCATCTGTTGATTAACTTTTCTCATTCAAGTTGAGATTTTCCTGGTTCTTGAAATGATGAGTAATTTTTTATTGTGTCCTGGACATTTTGGGTATTACATTTTGAGACTTTGGATCTTATTCAAATCTTGTGTTTTAGAAGGTTTTCTCTGATATTGGGGCATGGGAGGAAGGGGTTACTGCCTTATAATTTGCAGGTGAGGTGGAAACCCACTGGGTTTTCCTTGACACCCTGTCATTGGGGGGACTGATTAAGGGGTCCCCATTAATACCAGGTGGGTATAGTGGTTCAGGCTCCATACTAGGCCACCATTGCCATCACTCTAGCTGGGAGGAGAAGGGGCGCCTCATTACTTCTCTCCACGTGGCCTCCACTGACACAGTGGGGTTGGGCCTCATTACTGTTGGAGGGTCACCTTCCTGTCACCTGGTGGGGGTGGGTGGAAGTTCAGGTTCTCCATGTGGCCTCCTATGAAACCATGGGAGAGGGACCTTGCTACTGCCAAATGAGGATGGAAGTCCTGGCTCCCCATTCAGCCTTCTCTGACACCACCCTGTAGGGATGTTGAGCACCTCACTATAGCCTGGCAGAGGTGGAAGGCTAGGCTCCCCAGTTGATTTTTGCTGACAGGGCTATAAGTGGGGTTGCAGTTTTTTCCATGCTCTTTGGCTGGAGTAGGGCTATTATTGTCTAAAAGTTTCCTGTCTTTCTTGGTTTCTTTTTCCTAGTCTTTTGGCTAGATGTTAGGTTGTATTTTATATGTATAATAATGTGGGTCTTGGTTGTGGACTTATTTGTGTGAAGAAGTGACCACATTCTAATTTTTGTGTTTGTTTTGAAATAGTATTGGGGTAACTGTTGGTTTTCATCTTCATTTTATCATCAGTAGTATGGTTACATTTAAGCTTTCTGTAGTTTCCAAAAGTAAAGAAGTAAATAAGGGTAATTGGAAGTAGAAGGCACTACTCTAGCAGCTTGGAGACAGAGCCCAAGAGCCCATGCCTGCTTCTCCACTAATGATGTGAATGATCTAGGATAAGTCATTTGCTCTTTTTGTGCCTCAGTTTCTATTTCTGTAAATTGGAGAGTTAGATGTTTGACAGTTTGTTAAGTTTGCACTAACTCTGAAAATTTCTATGCTGGAAGAAACTGGGGCAAAGCGTTTTACACTTGGTTTCTCTGTGATTTAGTGTAAAGAACCAGAAAATTAAAGTTGACATTATTTATTGCTACTTACCTTCACTTGGAATGCAAGAAAAGGTTATTACTGTGCTAATGCAATGGAGGGTGACATCTTCCTACAGAGTAGCAGTATAATCACACTAACGAAAATAAGTAAACAGGAGGTATCTTGGCCATCTAAGGTCTTGATCATGCAGTGATGGCATATGAAGGTTAAGAGTTGTTGAATGCGTTGCTCTTTGAATCAAAGTTTAAAAAATTATGCCAGAGACAATGTTTATTTAAATGATTTAATTATAGGGGGCAAATGATCAACACAGGGTGCTAAATAGGCATTTCTTATGCTATAATTATTCACAGCAATAATGACCTCACAAAAAGAGTTGCATTTTTCTTTTACTTTTGTATGATGTTCTTTTGAATACTCTCTTTGATATCAATTTAAGTCTCAACTTGTTTATTTGGTCCATATATATATATAGAATATGTACTCAGTGGTGGAAGAAAATGTTTGTGAAGGGATTTCAGGAGAGCATAATCTTGCCTTTTCTCCTTCATCTCTCAGGGTAGAGCCAGGTGCGTAGGGGGAAGAGGAGTTCACCTGTCCACATGGCATTCCCATGTCCTGGCTTGGCCCAGGCACAATTCTGCAAGCCAGTATTCAGTCCCAAGTCAGGAAATGAATTTTAGAATTTTTGAGAGAATGTGTTTTATGATGTCTCCTTTTCTCTTATTTCAAAGATAGCCAGAAAGGAGATAATAAAATCCATGGAATTTAAGGTGAAAAAAGCAGGCTTCCATTGAATTTGTGGTGAGTTAGAATAGTTATTGTTGCAGTTAAAGCTGCCTGTCCTCATTTATAAATAAGTTTTTTTTTTTCAAAGGAAGGGATTAATTTTTGAGTTAAGGAAAAATATAGCAGGAGTTTTTCCTTCTCAAAATAAGTCAGGGCAGTTGTATCACACCCGGGCAGCTTCGGATTGTTTTCTCAGATACTGTTTTTTGTGGCTGCCCAATCTGGTTGGCGTGTTGCTCATTTCAGTTACAGAAATCTTTAAATGAAACACTCACCTGTTCTTTCCCTGCCTTGTTAACAGGCTGTCATTCAAGACTGAATGGTACAGACTGGATTTATCTTTTTTATTTATTAAAAATTTTGCAGTATAATAAATCTGCTCATTCAAGAGAGTTAAAAACAGCAACTTGATTATTTTCCATTTTGGTCTTTAAAACTAAGATAGGCTTTTATGGCAATTACTGGATTGCAAAGACATGTAAATATGATGGCTAATGCCGTGACAATTTACGTTTTAAGTCATTTTCTTCCTTATAATTATGCATTTGAAAGACAAGATTGCTGGCATCATAGTTGCCAATATGTTTTAGAAGGAAAGGCACAACCAAATAAGTGCTCCAAAGTGTTTTAAAATGTTTTAGGTGCCTTTTAGCTTTGTTAGTACAAGTAACTGCATAATATTTATATTTTACTATTCCTTCTCATAGAAAAGTAGAGAGTAGTATGTGAATAGGAAGTTATTTTGTTAAGAAGAATTCCAGGTGAATCACAGCATCCATTTCTTATATTGTGATAGGGTCCTTCCTTCTTTGGACAACCCCTACCAAAGGCTGATTCATAAGTGCATGGCTGTTGTCTTCTCATTGGCATTAGCCTATCTTCAGTGACATGTATGGCTTACAGCATCTCTGTTAAATGTCATTACAAGTGTTTCCTTCTGTGCACAAAAAAACTGAAGCAAGAATGAAGGTGATGGAGCTAATAAAGATTTGGGATTAATGATTTTTCAAGAAGTCATGGGTTAGTGTAACTGAAGTTAATAGTGTATGTGGAAATCAATGTTCTGAGACTTCAGGCAAGGATATTCAAGCTATCTTTGAGTTCAGAGGATTTGATGTTTTTTTTTTCTTTTTTCATGATTAACTTGATAGTGAAGGAAGTACCTAGGATGTCAAATATGTTTTGGAATCTTTGTTTATTAACAAAGATGTTTAGCATTTTCTGTTTATTGTTTCCTGAAATGGCCTCCCATTATATCTATGTGCAATAAATTATGAAAGAGTGGTATGCTGTATTGACTATCCAATTTGAAAGGCAGAGAAACACAGAGGACATTCATGTGAGGACAGAAAAAATTTCAGACAGGACAGTAAAAAAGAAATGTGTTGGGAGGTATAAGAAGGCAAGTGACTGTAGGAGAGATTAGGGCCCTTAACCATGTGAATCCAGATCTTGCCAATCCTTTGGTGAGTCATTTATCTCAGGAGGGGAGGAGACTCAGCCATCAGCATCTATCATGGGGCTGGTGGTTTCCTACAAAGCAGAAGTGAACCAATCCCAAAGCAACCAGAAGTCTTTGGGGGTGAAGAGCAGGAAAAAATGGTGTGATTGGAAAAGGTTAGGGGTTGATCTTGGAGCTAAGCATAGCATGTACCCTATGAACCTTATGTGGAGGGAGGAATAAAAGTGTGGGCATTTGTAGGTGAGTTGAATGAACTTGTGGGCTACATTGTTTCATTATTTATGGACCTTTCTATATGATTTATTCTCTTACTGTTTGATGTGTATACTTTATGATACTTTCTATTTTTTTTTTTATTATACTTTAAGTTCTAGGGTACATGTGCATAACCTGCAGGTTTGTTACATATGTATACTTGTGCCATGTTGGTGTGCTGCACCCATCAACTCGTCAGCACCCATCAATTCATCATTTACATCAGGTATAACTCCCCAGTGCAATCCCTCCCCCCTCCCCCCTCCCCATGATAGGCCCCGGTGTGTGATGTTCCCCTTCCTGAGTCCAAGTGATCTCATTGTTCAGTTCCCACCTATGAGTGAGAACATGCGGTGTTTGGTTTTCTCTTCTTGTGATAGTTTGCTAAGAATGATGGTTTCCAGCTGCATCCATGTCCCTACAAAGGACACAAACTCATCCTTTTTTATGGCTGCATAGTATTCCATGGTGTATATGTGCCACATTTTCTTAATCCAGTCTGTCACAGATGGACATTTGGGTTGATTCCAAGTCTTTGCTATTGTGAATTGTGCTGCAATAAACATACGTGTGCATGTGTCTTTATAGCAGCATGATTTATAATCCTTTGGGTATATACCCAGTAATGGGATGGCTGGGTCATATGGTACATCTAGTTCTAGATCCTTGAGGAATCACCATACTGTTTTCCATAATGGTTGAACTAGTTTACAATCCCACCAACAGTGTAGAAGTGGTCCTATTTCTCCACATCCTCTCCAACACCTGTTGTTTCCTGACTTTTTAATGATTGCCATTCTAACTGGTGTGAGATGGTATCTCATTGTGGTTTTGATTTGCATTTCTCTGATGGCGAGTGATGATGAGCATTTTTTCATGTGTCTGTTGGCTGTATGAAATACTTTCTATTAATTAGACATCTCAGTTGAACAATATGCAGGAGACTTTGTCCTGCATTTCTGATATGACTATGGATACTAGGTATGACCTGGAAATCTTCTAGGAATTTCTTGGAGAGGATTCAGGAAGTATTGTATAGATCATGTATATATGTATTCATTATATTTCTAAATTACATTCTATTTTCTTTCAAACACTTTATCCCAAACATGGCAAGTGGCAAAATTATCATTGGATTTCCTTTCTTTTAGGAAAATAGTTAAATGTGTAAATGAAATACCACAAACTTATCTTTGGAAAGGTTTGCAAATACTGTACATTCTTTTGCTGACAACTATGGAAAAGTGTTAGAAATAACTATACTGTATTAATATAAAGGGAAAAAGGAAGGTCAAAACATGCCAGGATGATTCCATTGAATAAAGAAAACCCTTGTTTAAAATTGAACTATAACAGGAATCCTGCTTGTTCCATGAGAATGATTTGAGCCATTTTGCCACTATCAGATGTGGAAACTGGAATTTTAGACAGCCAGAGGATGGGATGGCAGAGTATCTGTCCCTTTCCTTTCCATCCTGAGGATTGTCTTTCAATCTCTTCATAAGCTATTTTTACTTCTTTGGGGATGGAGTAAAGAGAAAGTAATGAAAGTGAAACACAAAATGGTCAGCTTAACTAAAGGCTTTTTTTTTTTTTTTTAAACAACAGCAACAACAACAACAATGGCAACAACATAGGTTTTTAACGTATCTAGATTTTCTTTTGTCTCAAGTAGTAGATAATGAAGTGTAATGGTACACAGTTGGGCTCTAGCTATGAGATTATTTCCCCAGTTATATATAAAAATAAATTTCAGCAAATTACATTTATGTTTCTGTTTTCCCAAGGTGAAATAGAAAGACAACACTGAACATCAGGTATTCTAAATATTTTGCCGTTGTTATCAATCACTAGCTCATGTTGTGGGGCTTGTTGTCATCGTTTATGTGTTGTTATATTCTGTAGGATGAAGTTTGATTATTTGGATTTGGATGACTTGACCAAAATATCTGATCTGTATAATTATATTCATTCCAAATAGTTTGATGTAAATGGTAAATATATATGAATAAAAGGCCTTGACAGATTTTATTAAGTTCCAGCTATGCACATGTTCAGGAAATTATTTATGCTTGCCTATCCCCAAACACCCACTCTTCTTTTGAGGAACAGTACCTGGTAACTAACAGATATTAACAGAGGTAATGGACAGAGTGGTAGTGTTCGTTCTTTTAAAAAACTGAGTGCATTTTTAAGCATTTATTTTCTTAAGCCAAGGCCTGAAACAAAAATTAAAAATCTACTGCTTCAGGGACCAGGGAGATAATATATTAATTCTAATGTTTTACAGTAATAAAATTCACTAAATATTTCACTTTTAATGCTGCTGATGATGCAGCAGCTGATTCTGATCTCAGCAGAGGATGAACCATAGTCAGGGCCAAGCTGCGATGGAAGGAGGACAGTGGCTGCTTGTTTTCACAATTGGTACCACAAAGGAACGTGGGCTCCATGTTGCCAGATCTCCCAGCTTTTCAAGAGGGGTCATAAATTTGGGTTTTTATATAAAATATTTCACACTTGACACACTGGCAGTATAAAATGGATTTCAAAATCTTTTTGAACATTGCATGAGTCAGCGCTTAAGAGGGCAATCAAAACATATCTTCAGCCCAGATTTGCCCCATATCTGGCAGGCTCTGGTCTATATGCCAATTATGCTCAAAGCTATTTCTCCTGTCTTAAGCTTCAGTATCATATATAAATCTGCCGGGTAGACATTTTCCTGCATATCCCTTTAATATGTTCAAAACAGCACGCATGGGCTCCCCTGCTCTTGGCCAAGCCTGCTCTATGATCAGACTTCCTTCCCTTGGCCCAGTGCTCTGTTCAGTCAATGACACGACTATGGCCCATGTGGATACTACTATCTTGCTCACCTCTCCTTCAGTCAGCCACTAGATCCTCCCAGGTTCTCCTAAATATTCCTCTGTTCAATCTCAATTTCTGCTTATCATCTGTTTCTGTGGTTGCAGCCTCCTAATGGTCTCCTGGTTGCCAGAATGGTCTGTTGAAAATGCAGATATAATTTGGCTCCTCTCTTGCTCCAATGTATCCTAAGGGCTGAACCACAGGATGAAGTTAAGCCTCGCCTCCTCAGGGTGACAGAGTCCATCTATCTTTCCTTGTGTCCACCCCTCCAGTCTCATATTATGCCATCTTCCATCTTTGATTCTGTTGATAGGAAATGCCTGGTTTTCAGAACTACATGTACACTTTGCTGACCTTGTGCCTTTGCTCATGGTGTTCCCACTTTGTAGCGTTCTCTTTTCCTCTTCTTTGTGTGACTTACTCTCATCTGTTCTGCAGGACTCCGCTTAGGCAACATGTCCCCCAACTCTCAGCATGCATTTCTCACACCAGTTAACATATTATGTTAAAATCACCTGTTCATCCATTAAGCTGCAATGTTCCAAACTGCAGGATCCACACATAATTATCCTTTATTTCTCAGTTCCTAGCAGAGTTCCCAGTCAAAGGAAGGCAAGCAAAACCTGTTTGTTAAATTAAAATGAACTGTGTGGTCCCAGAATCCTCTCAGAGGGCAGCAGAGTGTATCAATATGCAGAGTGAGGTGCAGGTGGAAATTCAACTGTTAAGACAGTGTAGGTATTTTGCTGCCCACTCCCTTTCCTCCCAACCCACCCCGCCCCCTACCACACAAGTCTATTGTAAAAAAAACTAGGCAATTAGTTGGTTGGGTGAGAAAACATCATCAGCTTTGGTTTAAAAAGTCCCTCCCTAGCTGACTTGATGCTTTTCCCCAAAGACTTCAGGGAAGGTGTATGTAGGATTAAATATTACCCAGTTAAGTATTTAGTTCATTGTGAGCTGCCACATGCGACTTTCAGTAGAATCCAGAAGCAGCAGTTTTTAACTTTTAGCATTTTCCTTGGGGCAACCCGACAAGGACCCTTGATGCCGTTACTGTGGGACTCTCCAAGATATCTGTTAATCCAATTGTCCTCATTCACTCCCTGTTGTTTGGACAACAATCTACAGGTGCCCTGAAGGTGCTTCCAGAACACCCTCAAGCACAGGGATGGCAAGTAGGTTTCACTTCACATGCCATTTTTAATTGAATGATAGTGGCTCCAGAGGAACAAAGTCAGCTCAAATCCCTGCTCACAAGGAGTCCGTAGTCTAGCTTCAGAGGCAAACAAACAGAAAAGTTAAGCGCCTTGACACAGCAGGGAGGAAGGCAGACACACAGGGCAAAATTTTAGAGCAACTACTCAAAGTGGTCTCAGGCAATAAGGAACATGCACCAGAAAGCAAATCAATGCACTGCTTCCTCCTCTAGAAAATCTTGCCACAAAAAGTGTCAATGGGCTTAAGCAATGTGGGTAGCCAGATTAAGTTGAGGCACAAACCTTGTTACTCCAGGCATATGGGTAATCAGCAGTTTGTGACTGCTGTCTTAAGGGCATTGTTCTAAAAAACCCCAGAAGGTAAACAAGGGGACAAAACCATATTTGGTTAGAAATAAAGCTGTGGTAATGAATTGTAAGTGTCAACTAATATGTTAGGGGATGCCCAGATAGCTGGTACAACATTATATCTGTGTGTGTCTGTGAGGGTGTTTCTGGGAGAGATTCATATTTAGAGCAACTAGTCATCTATTTGAATGGTAGACTAAGATCATAATCAAGTGAGTTAAGAAGATCATGGGACTTGTTGGCTTCCATAATCACTGTATTTGAATGAGTAGATCGCCCTCCTCAATGCAGCATCATCGAATCTATTGAGGGGCTGGATAGTGCAAAAAGTGCAGAAAAGGGCAAATTCCCCCCGTCCTCAGATCTTTGGTCTCAAACAGAATTATTTCACCAGTTTTCTTGGTTTTCCAGCTTGCAGATGGCAGACCATGGGACTTCTTGGCTTCCATAATCAAGTGAACCAGTTCCTGAAGTAAATTTCTTCTTATATATCTGTATATATCCTTCTGGTTCTGTTTCTCTGAAGAACCCTGAATAATACAACAGTCTTTGCCATCCAATAGACTTGGGTTTGTAACCTTGAGAAAGTAACCTCAGAGCCTCAGTTTTCTATTGTGTAAATCAGGCAATAGTGCAAGCTTCATAAGTTCATTGTGAGAATTGCGTGAGAAAGTGTTCATGGATGTCTAAGCCTAGTGGCCAAGAACACTTATCCAATGTGTGTGTGTTTCCTCTATGAAGTCATTGATATTATTATGCCTAACTCTCCCTAGGAATTTGGGGGCAGCTTCGTGGAGGAGGTGTCACAAGGTGACACCAAGTCCAAACACTGCCAACTGAAATGGACCCAAAAGAGTGCAGCTTGCCAGGCACAGGCACAGGCACACATATTTCTTTTAGACCCTCAGCCCACATATATTTTCCATCTGGCCTGACCCTGCTTAGCTTCTGAGATCAGAGATTGGGTGCATTCAGCCTGCATCTATTTGCTATGACTGCAGTAAAAATGACTTCAAACTTAGAATTCTTCAGGCACAGAGGCTTGTCAGTTCTTTAATAAGATTTTCTGTAATTAATATTCATTGTTAGATTCTGGGCTATAAAAAAATCTGCTTAAGCCCTATAAAAAGATATTTATTCTAGCAACAGAAATGTTAGTCCTATTTGCATGTGCAATAATTTCCTTCAACAAAATACTTTTGCCTTATTTCCAAAGTAATTTGTAATCCATAATTTAATAAAGTAAATATAAGATGTAAAATAATTCTACCTACCCTTAATATGTTTGATGTGAAAATATTAACAGTAACCCAAGCAGGCTCAAAAGGACTTAGTTATTGTTAATTGTTCCTTGTATATATTAATTGAAGCAAACTTTTGGTCATATTTGCTTATAGAATTGGGAGGGGAGAGGATGAAGAAAAGAAAAAAGGCAATAACATTTACTGAGTGCCTACTATTTGCCAGAAAATTCATATACCATCTTCATCTTCATTACCACCCTTGGAGGTCAGTAGAGCATTCTGTTTTAAAAATGAAGGAACTCAAGAGCAATGAGTTTACATGACAGGGGCCCACTCCCACTTAATAAGTGGGATATACAGATGGCAGGGCCTTTGTTTAAACAGAGCGTGTCCATGTTACAATGCCTCAATGAAAAAACAAATGGGCTTTCAGAATGTTATACCAAATTCAGTCAAGGGACATTGGTGTAAGTACGGCATCAAACCAGGCACTGCAAGAGTTAAAGAGATGTGTGAAACTGGCTTCAGGGGTTCAGTAAGGAAGACCCATACACAGGTTTCAGGTGCTAGCTAATGGTCCAGGAACTAATTACCTAGTATATCCATTAATGTTTGTTTACATATCTGTTTGTAGATACAGTCATTACCTAGAACAATTATTTTGCTGTCATTATTGGTAAACTAGACATACACTTAAATCTTCAAATTTCATTGCCATAAACATCTTTTGTAATACTGTGAGCATAACCATATTATAGCACATATCTGTCCCCCTAAGTGGACTGTGATTTCCTTGAGGAAGGGTCATGCTTTATTCATCTGTAGTGTCTGGAAACTATATGGTCTGATATCTGAGAGGTATTGAATACATATTTGTTGAATGATTTGAAGTATTGGAGCAAAATATTTAAAAATATAAATAATTATTGTTAATATATGTCTACATCAGATTTTAATTTAAGAATCTGTTCATTGTATTTACTTCCTTACATATATGTATTTATTATCAACAATCCATAATCATTATTCAGAGTCCTTAACAATTGAATACTATTTTTCTCTGTCTCTACAGTTTAGTAGGTTTTGGCAAGTATACAACAGTGATTATTATAAATGTATTTTTTTATTTCTCTGTTTTGAATTCTATTTCTCTAATTTGAATTCATCATGATTTTCATCTTTGTTTCTAAGAGGCAACCAGAGATTACTTCTAGAGTTAAAAAGAGAGCCCTCCTTTGAATGTGTTTGAGTATTTCTGATACTCAACCACTTTGATTCATGTGTTTAAATAAAGTTGCAGAGTATGCATTCTATTTTTCATGTACTGTGTTAAGTTTTATACAATGGGTTTTAGATACAATCCTATTTTTTAAAAATGAGGAAGCACTGTTATGGTTTGAGTGTATCATCCAAAGTGCATGTGTTGGAAACAATCTCCAATGCAAGTGTTGGGAGGTGGGACTTAATAAGAGGTTATTAGACTACCTCTTATTAGAGGATTAATGCTGTTATTCCAGAAGTGGGTTAGTTACCTTGGGAGTGAGTCCCTGCTAAAATGACTTTTTTGGCCCCCTTCCCCACTCTCTGTCACACGTTCGTCCCCTTTGACAAAGAATAACTTGAGACCAGTTGTTCATTTCTTTCTGCTTATTCTCTCATGGTGTATTGTAGTAAGAAGGCTCTCACAAGATGCTGGCACCTTGATATTGAACTTCCCAGCCTCCAGGACTGACTGTGAGGAATAAATTCGTTTTCTTTTAAAGTTATCCTATGTGTGTTTTTCTGTAATAACAACACAAAGCAGACTAAGACAGAAAATTGAGTACCAAGAAATGGGGCTGTTGCTATTATAAATACCTGAAAATGTGGAAGCGGCTTTGGGACTGGTAGTAGATAGAGGCTGGAAGAATTCAGAGGAGCTGAAAAAAGCCTAGAATGCTGTGAACAGAGCACTAAGATTAATTCTGGTGAAGGCTCAGAAGATAAGAGCTATAGGGAAAGCCTGTCTTAGGGATGATTTAAGTGGTTGTAGTCAGAACCTTTGTAGAAATATGGACCGTAAAGGCCATTATGATGAGGTCTTAGATTGAAATGTGGAACAAGAAGGCATTGAAAACTGGAGGAAAGGTCATCCTTGAACAAAGCAGCAAAGAACCTGGCTGAATTGTGTTCATGTCTGAGGACTTTATGGAAGGCAGAACTAGAGCAATGAACTAGGGTGTCTGGTGGCAGAACACTTCAAAGCAAAATATTGACAGAACTATGTGGCTACTTTTAAATGCTTATAGTAAGACGTGAGAAGAGAGATACAATTTAAAGACAGAATTTATAGTTAAAATGGAAACAGAATGGAAAGATTTGGAGGACTTTCAGTCTGACTTTATGAGGAATAAAAAAGTGTGACTCCAACTCAGAAGAGCTGCTGGGTGGATTGAACCCAGCAAAGCCATAGGAGCAGGGCTGTCTGAGGCTTTGGGAGTCTAGCCCCTACACCAGTGTGCCCAGGATGTGGAGCATTGAGTCCAAAGAGGTTATTCTGGAGCTTTCAGACTTAATGTTGTTCTTCCAGTTGGGTTTTGGACTTACTTGGGATGAGTTATTTATTTCTTCCTGCTTACCCCTCCATTTTAGAATGCTAATATTTGTTCTAAACCTGTTCTATCATTGTTTTTTGGAAGTATGTAATTTGCTAACTTCATAGGATCACAGCTAGAGAGAGAGAGTTGCCTCAGGATGAACTGTGCCTTGAGTCTCACCCATATCTGATTTAGATGGCACTCTGGACTTTGAATTTTTGAATCGATGCTGGAGTGAGTTAAGACTTTTGGGACTCTTGGGATAGTATGAGGGTATTTTGCATTGTTAGAAGGACATGAATTTGGGGAGCTGGGGTGGAATTCTATGGTTTGAATGTGTCTGCCAAAGTTCATGCGTTGGAAATTTAATTCTCAATGCAACAGTATTGGGGAGTGAGACCCAGTAAGACTTCTTACTAGAGAATTAATGCCGCAGACGGATGGGCTCATCGTTGTGGGAGTGGGCTCCTGATAAAAGGATGGGTTTGCCCCTCTTCCCAGCCCTCTCTTGCATTCTTTTTCCCTTCTGCCTTCTGCCGTGGGATGACGTAGAAAGGTCATCTCACAAGATGCTGGTACCTTAATATTGAGCTTCCCATCATCCACAATTGTGTGAAATAAATTTATTTATCTTTTAAATTACCCAGTCTGTGTTGTTCTGTTATAGCAACACAAAACAGAGTAAGATAAGAATATTACCTATAAATAAAGCTAGCATAGCATTACCTGAATAATTCTCATTTAATTGAATCTGATCTTGCTCTTATGAAAGGAAAACTGAGACTTAGACTTCTTTCTAGTCCTCCTGCAGTTTCTTTGACTTTATTTCTTAATAACATTAGCAGCACAAAAACATATAGCTGTGCTTTGTAGGTTGATATTTTTAATATGTTGAAGATCTAAACTCTTATTTCTTTGTAATATTGGTATTTTCATATATTGTACTATTTTTGTAGCCAATATTTATTGAATCATGATTATATGCCAGGTGCTAAGCTAGATACATGATTTGCTCATCATGACAACACTAACCCAGGGATGTAAGTACTATCATTTTCAGTACTATACTGATAAAGAAACTGAAGGCGAGGGAGGTTATATTGTTTGCCTAAGTTACGTAGCTAGGAAGAGGCAGATCAAGGACTAAATTTCTGTGTGCTTGAATCCAGTGCCCTAATCTCCATGTTGTACTGTGTGCTGCAAATACCTGCTTGCTATGTATATACTTGGGAGAATTCTTATATCTTCACATAAAATTACAACGACAAGTAGAGTTATTATATTTAGCATAAAAGTAAGCATATGAGATTGTTCTGATTATTTGATTCAATTTGTACTTTTTTTTTTTTTTTACATTTGTATAGGTCCCTTTGCTCTGGAAAAATGGTGTCTTGGAAGGCATTGAGCAAACAACCTGGTTGTGGTATCAGATAAGACGCTTTTAACTGCAAATAAATTTATTATAACAAAATAAGCTCAAATAATGTATTATTTATTATCTCACATAAGCAGAAGCCCTGAGGTAAAGTGGTTCCAAGATCAAATAACTGAACAGGTCAATGTCTTCAAGAATCCAGATTTTTCCATCTTTCTGCCGTCCTCAGTGTATTGGTACTTACCCTCCGACTTGATCCTCATTGCTTTAAGATGGCTGCAGCATCTCCTAGCATCACTACAAACCCAAAGGCAGAAAGAGGAATCATTTTCTGGAATATATCCAGCTACGGAAGTAAGGAAAAATGTCCCCAGAACTCCCCTGTGCATTGCCCCTTAATGTTGCTTTTGCCCTAATTGTATCAGATGACCATCTAAAACTCAGTCACTAGGAAGGGGAATGGAATGATCACGACCAATTATGATTAGACTAGCTCAGCTTTATCTCCTCACCACCTGTTATGATCACCTCCCAAGCCTGCAAAGGAGTCCAAGCTCTCCTAAGATACATTGTCATCAGAAAGTGAAAAAAATTAAGGTTCTTCACAAAAATGAGAGAGAGAGAGAGAGAGAGAGTGTGTGTGTGTGTTTGTGTGTGTGAGAGAGAGAGTACTGGGGGTAGGGGTGTGTATGTCTCTTGGGTTAAAAGTAATGCATAAAATTATTTTTCTGAGCAGAGTAAATCCAAGGGAAGATTGTCACATATACCCAAGTTTATGAACGAATAGTTTGGGACAATCATTTTAACATGGCGGTAGGAATCTAAATCACTATAAGTGGCAATTTGGCTACAATGAGAATTGAAATAAGGATGATCAAAGACTATTATCAGAAGTTGACAGTGCCTGACACCTTTCAAACAAAGTCCTTTATTTTCAGTTTCATTCCTGGCAAGTAGATTGTCATTGGAGTCTATATGGATGTCTTGGGGACACATGTACCTGCAGGTCATGTGGGAAAATGATGAGTGGGTCTTTGTCATTCTCTTCTCCATGCATGAAATCAGTGAATATGGAGCTAGTAGTGGTTTACCTAGTTTAACTTACTATCTAGTATGTTTCAGGATTTTCGTAAGTTTTATCCTTTGTTAACACCAATATTGAGAAGTTGATATGATAGAAAAACTCAAGAGAAATCTTTTAAGCAGTGTTGATGTAGGTTTAGAAAGATATTTTTCATCCCATGGCTATCGATTATTAAACTCTGTAGATAATACCATCTTGCATGCAAAAAAGATATTTTTCATCCCGTGGCTATCGATCATTACACTCTATAGATAATACTATCTTGCATGCAAAAAGGGACATTGAAAAGGAAAAAAGGTAGCTTTTGCTTCAAAAAACTTATTACTGCCAGTGATAATCAATTACTTTTACAAACAAACTTATGGAATTAATATAGGATTAAGTCCTTGAGTTCTTTCACCCTGGTCACTGTAGGGTATTCTGAGAGAATTTTAAACGTGCTTCTGATTTAAATTATATATTAATTGGTTCAGGCACCATATTGAAAGGCCTAGTACTAATGGTAAAGCCAGGTAAGCAGTCTGATTAATGAAAGGAGCGGGGAAGACTTTGCTATGGGAGCTGAAGCACTTTGTCTACGAGCACTAATCATCATAATTTATTATGGGAAACTTCTTCCATAGCCCTGAGTCATAGTTGTAATTCCTCTGTCTAGAATGTATTGACTCACTTGTTTAAAAATACTTTCCAGGGAAAAATGTTTATTTAAAAATTGAAATAAGAAAATATGCTTCTCTTATTATGAAAATGGAACCCAGAATTGAAAAGTTAGATGGGTTGCTTAGTGATATGTGTACACTTATTTGGAAATTTGGTTCCAATTAGAACAATAGATGCTGTATAGGGTAACCATTTTATATAATATTAACATGTTGGAAAATATTCCATTATTCTTGTAACTGCACTAAGTCCTTGTTGTTTTTATATTGTGAATGAGATTGTGAAGAGAATGGAGAAACCCAAGGATGATGAAAAGGTGCTCACAGAAGACAGAGCTGGAAGGAAATTATGTACATTGACATTGTTATTGACTTGATTGCATAAATGAATACAGTTTGCAATGTAAACACTCACTATATCTTTGTTTCCCCAATGTTGCTTGTTAGTTTTTCTATCACTTGTGACTTAGAGACTTACTTCGGCTGTGTCTGTAACATAATATTTTTCTAGTCATGTTTATAACACAATTTTTCCATTTATTTAATGTTTTGGCTCAAATGAAGGAGTTGGTCTAGAAAGAGGTGGTTTGACTGGTTTCACCTTTGCAGTTGTGTCTTTGGATTCTCCTGCACTTCTCTTAAATTGTCTCTCTTCAATTTGTTTCATTCTTTTGTTTGGGCTATTATAATGTCTGTTGAAGTCTTGAACCTTTCCGTTCTATTTTCTTGACTCCAAGTAGGATTGGATCCCCCAGGGCTGTGCCTTCCCTGGAGACAGAACACTTTCAGCTGGCACTGCTAAGTTGAATATAATTGCCACTCTCCATCATTCATTTATAGCAAGGTGTAAATAAATGTTTTCTAGGCAGAAGTTACAAGAGTTTCCAATAAGAATGGAACTGTCTTTTTTGGGGAAATTGCATTTCAGTGGAAGCTTATAGCTTAAAGGCATTCATTAGAGGTAAAGCAAGAAAGAGATGGCTGAGATGCTTTGAGTTAGCAATAACCAATAACATTTCTGTTATGTGGTAGAGATGGACAGGTAACAGTGAGGGACAAGGATGAAAGGGAAGTGACAGCCAAACACCTTAAAAGGATGTCCAGACCATGTTAGTAAGAGGTGTGACTAATATTGTATTTGAAAAAATTTTTTTGCATTGCTGTGATGTTTGTCTGTCAGCAGAAGATCAAGAGCATCCAAAATGACATCTGGGTTTTATTTTTTTTAGTTAAATGTGTATTTGAGGAACATTTACAATATGTATAGTGCCCTTCTTATAGCAGTCCTCCTAGAAGAAGAATGCCTGAAGATATTCTTGAATAATGAGTAGAGATTAAATAGCCAGAGAAGAAGAGGAAAGGTGTTCTCACCAAGGCATGGAGGTGAGAAAAAGAATTCAGGTAGTTCTGTAAAGCGGGAAGGTGGAATGCCCTGAATCGTTCCTGTACCTCATCATGCTGGATTTGACATACCTTGCCAATGTCACTTGAAACAAGAGGTATCATTTTATGGGGAGTTAAATGATGATAACAGCAATATTATAGGTTAGAATAGTTGTACCTCAGTGAATTCATTCAATGTGGCAGATGCCGTTGAACTGTTTTACATATATCAATTTTGTTTAATGAATCACCTTAACAACTTTTGAGGTAGAAAGTATTGTGATCCTTATTTATATATGATGAAACTGCCACAAAAATAGCTAAGAACCTTGTCTAAGAAAGACCATGTTGATAGTGTTCTTCATTTATTCATTTAGCTTGCATATTTAAAGCTTTGTAATGCTGCCGAATTATACATAGACCCTCATGGAACTTACAGACAAACATTGGAAGTAAAGATCATAGGAAAGTAAAGAAATATATATGTGTATTTACAATTTGTGATGAGTGCAAAAGTAAAAAGAACTGATTTGCGAGAAGAGAGACTGGAAGCAGGGAAACCTATTGCAAGACTAGCAGAAGTGCAGGTGACAAATAGTCACAATTTAGACTAGAGTTCGAGCTAGTGGAGAGCCATTGGGAAGCAGGGACAGCTTGACAAAGGCTTTAGAAATAAAATTTGCTAATGTCATCAGCAGGTTCTTCTGTAGTCCTCTGGAATCCTGGGGGAGGGGGAGATGGAAAGGGAAAAGAAGACAGAGTCCTGTTTGGTTCATGTTTTTATTCAGCTGTATCAACTGTGGCATAGGAGCAAGGTTTTATCTCTAGCCCAGCTCATGGATTACATTTTTATCAAGGTTTAACCACATCTTCTATATTATTAATAATATTAAAAGGTCAGGCATGGTGGCTCACGCCTGTAATCCTAGCACTTTGGGAGGCCAAGGTGGGCGGATTGCCTGAGTCCAGAAGTTTGAGACCAGACCGGGCAACATGGTGAAACCCTGTCTCTACTAAAATACAAAAAATTAGCCAGGTGTGGTGGCGCGTGCCTGTAATCCCAGCTACTCAGGAGGTTGAGGTAGGAGAATTGCTTGAACCCAGGAGGTAGAGGTTGCAGTGAGCTGAGATTACACCACTGCACTCCAGCCTGGGCAACAAAGCAAGACTCTATCTCCGTAAAAATAATAATAATAATATTAATATTAAAAATACCATCCAAGTTTTATTGCACTGCATGCTGCTGCTCTTTTTCAGTTTGTTTCATATTTTCTTCCCATGATTAGAATAACCTATATCTGTAATAAGTAGTCAAGTCTTTATCATAAAGACAGTGGGGGACATCTGTGTTCAAAGTTCATCCTTCTCTTGTCAGCTCTCAGTATCTTCTGCTACAGAATTTCTAAGACTTATCCAGGTTTTACTCAATATTCTGATTGCAATTTTAGTTCTCACCTATGTCCTCCATGAATAAATTAATCATATAAATCCTACCTTCAGCTGGTAAAAATGGGACACCAATGTGGTCCAAGACAAAAGAGAGCCCCGCTTAGCTCTATGTTTAATAAATACAGAAAGCCAAAAAGATATAAAGCTATAAAAGGGTATTCTCCTGGAAAATAAAAGGAAAGAAATGCAGTATGTCCTTGATTGTAAATAGTGCATGTCCTCCCCTGCAATTTAATGTTGCTGAGATGAACATGGATCTTACATTTGATAGCATCATAGAATTACAGAAAGACATTAGCCCCAACAGCTCTAACTCCGGACTCCTACACTGAAATGATGAATCCAGAACAAGAGCTCCTCTGTTTACATTGAAAGACCCCATCATCAGAACTGATAGCATGGTAACTGAGTGTGGAGTGTGTTTGTGTGTGTGTGTGTGTGTGAGAGAGAGAGAGACAGAGGGTGGAGGGAGGGAGGGAGAGAGGCAGAGAGAGAGAGAGAGAGAGAGAGAGAGAGGGAGGGAGAGAGAAAGGGAATTGTATGGAGGATGACTCACACTTCTGGCCCTAACTGTGCTGCTGGTGGCAAGTTCAATGAGATGAGCTCCTTTGGAGGGGAATTAGGTTTGTAGGTCAAATGGTCAGTTCAGTTTTAGACCATGTAGGGTGAGCTTTCTGTAGAACACCAGGAGGCAGTTGGATGTGTAAGTCTGAAGCTCATGAGAGGGGCCAGCACAGAGCTGGATTTGGGTATTGGTAACGTGTTAGGGTGCAGTTAAAGCTGCAGCTGCATTTGCACCCAGTGCGTGAGGAGTGCTGAGGGCACATGTGATGAAGAGTGATAAGGGCACACATGATGATGGGTGATTTTCCTTTGTGATCATCCCCTTCAGAGGATGTAAATGCAGAGGCTGTCCTTGGGGGATGTGAAGGAGTGGGAGTAGAGTGGCATACGCCATACTAATTTAGGGTTGAATTTATACTTTGGATTATCCGTTTTAACCCTAAGCATTTGCTTTTGTTTGTCAGACAGTTTTAAAATCCCCGCTTTGCAGACCCCAATGCCTCTGTAGTACTTAACCCAGTACGTGGCTCATAGAAGGTGCTTAGTAACTAGTTGTTGGAAAAATGTTAAGGAAGACACTGCACATGAAAATTAAATGATGCAATTTTTATGTTGATGTTAAAACATCATCACAAAGCAGTACATAGTCAATGAATTAAAAATAAACACAATTCCTAGCAGCCTTAGTCAGTTAGCCAATATGGGTCCTATTCTTTAATCTGACTTGTGGTGTAGTAAGTAGCAGGCTATCTATATATCAGCATGCAACCAGAGTGTCAAAACATGTTAAATATGAAGTAGGTCTTAAGAATTCAGTTTGAGTACAATTTAGAAACTTTTTGGGAGGAATTTCTTCACTTGTAATATTTTTCAAAAGTCAAACAAGGTATTACTGTGATTTTTGGCACCAGCTGTTAATTTTACATGCTGATGCCTTTTTAGATTCACTGTCTTCCAAGGTATCACAGGGTTTCAACAATGGATGAAAAGTTGCTAAAGCACTATCCCTGTATCATGACTACCATCTTAGCCTCAAACTGAAATCTAAACCAGTATCCTGCCCAAATGGCTCTTTACAAGGATACTGGTAATCAGAAGAGTTCCTCTTTTGGCCTCTGCTTTGGTTGGTAATACTTTCTCTGGGGAAGAGAAATAGCTCATAGTATAATCTACTAAGGCCCACAATTTCTTAAGTATTTCAGGCTGTCCTTTCCAAAGTATAAGGTCAGGGAATAAATCTCCACCATAGAATGTCATGAACGACATCAGCCAGAGCCTTTGTGAAAAAGAACTGGCATTCCGCAGATACACAAAGGCAGACATAAAACCTAGACACAGACATATATAAAAATCATGTCAGGAAGCAAAACTTAAAATACTCAAGAAATAAAAGCATTTGCTTTGCAGTGACCTTAATGGTAACCTTTTTGCTTTACTAGTAGATGTTACCAGCATAAATTAAAATCTCCTTGCTAAAACAACATATTTAAAATCTTCAAGGCAGGCAGTCATTTGGAAACTTTGGGTGTGTATGGTTTTATCCCCTCAATTCCTTGCTGAGAGACCTTTGGGGTTCATGTACTTTCAGTTGTAGTGACCATTTCCCAATCTACAAGTTCTGGACTAATTTCTTGATTGGGAATTTGCATGTTATCTGCATTAAAAACAGGTTAACTAGTGAATCCTGACCTTGACTTAGCGTGCCCGAATAACTCTGGTTTCACATAGTTCTTCTAACTTTTTGATAAGTGAAAACAAATGAGGAAAGCTTGCAATACAACTTGCTTTGAATGGCCATATATTTCGAAACTTGCTAAGGCTGGTATAAAGAAGACAGAAAGCTAAATCAGCCGAGCTCTGTATGACACTTATGAAGAAAGACTACTTGTTCCAGAAATAAAGCTAAATTTACTTATGCCAGAAAAGCCTGCCTCAGGAGTGGAGTCATAAGGGCAAAACTATTTCAGAATAGGGATGGACTATTTCCAGTATAAAAGTAACTTTCTGACGGCCTTCCTTTAAGACTTAGTTCCTCTTACAATCTTACTCAGAATAAGGTTCCAGTTTATGGTGAGGAAAACTGTTGCTTGAATGGCTAAACTCAGAGTTAAACTCTCCCAAGAATTTAGGCGGTTTGTGTGTGTGCTTTAATACAGTGAGAATAATTCCTTAAATCATTGACTAGGTTAGATTTTGTTTTCATCTATAATAGTTAACTTCATACATAATAGGTTTGTCTGACCGATGATTTTCATTTAATTTTGATGTTTGTTAACATATATGCCTGATTGGGTATCGAAATGTTAAGAGTCAGTTCATTCATAAAGAGAATAGTATCCTTAAGTTTAGGCAGCTTCATAACAGATGAAAATAGAATCTGTTGAAATTATATTATCTCTATATAGTATGAGAAAAATAAGCTACTCTTTTAAATATGTAGCTTCCTGGATGGAGCTCTGGGATATAAAATACATGGAGCCTAAGAGAATACACAGCAGCTGGAGTCAGTATTGTCAAATGAATGTACAAATGAACAACAATAAAACCACATAATGAAAAATTTTCCCCTCATTTAATTCTAATATGCTATAACACAAGTATGTTATTGGGAGTCTTTTCACATGTAATTAAACTATTGAGAGACAAAAAATTGAGTAAACTGTAGGCCAGGGAAGGACAGATAAAAGAATACTAAATTCTACAGAGCATTTTATCAGCTTACCACTATTCTCTCTGTAGTCTGATAATAAGATGAGAAAAAATAGAGTACTTAAAGGTCTAGTGAAAGGCTGCATATAACTGAATATATCATATTAATTAAAGAAGCAGCATTTTTATTTTCAAAACGTAGTTCATACTTTTGAAAAATGCGCCAATAATTTCTAACACTTGGAAGACAGCCACCTGCAGCTTTTCTGGTCCTTTCCAACCTGACCTACATTGTTAAATGAAGGCGTGCTTTCTAACAGGTTTGATATCACAACAGTTTGCTCTTTCTCTTTGCTGAGTGTTTTCACATAATTATTTAAAGGCATGTCTTTATCACCCTCAGAGTGCCAAACTCTTCTATGAATGACAGTCCTCTGACATCAGGATAATTTCCTGTATGATGTAATTATATGTGGCGAGAGCTCTTGCAATGTTAATCTCTGGACTTTCTTGTATGTGACCCTCCCCTTATTCTGTTATAGATATTACCATTGCCTTAAGGAGAAATAGATTCATAGCAGAGATGCAAAGAGATTTGTAGTAGGAAGAATACGTTTAATTTGCTAGATATTTTGCTGAGAAAAGATCTTGAAAATTAAAAGTTCTGAAACAGAATTGATGTTCTCCAGTGCCCTGAACTCACTGAGCTTTATCTGAGCTACCCTTATGAACATGCCCTTATTAATGTGCCTGGGATCTCAGAAGACTCCTGACTCAGAGAGTGAGTTCCTTCGTCCCCAGAAGGACAGTGATGATGATGGAACAAAAACTCACCAGGACTTATTCATGGAAAGGATTTGGAAGTGGAGAAAACTTATTCTTTTAGGTTTCATACTAGTCTTCTTTGGCCTTTCTAAGGGTAAGACACAAAATCAGTTCTAAGAGTGACTCTCACTCCCATTGACCAAGAAGATCTCTTAAAATAACAAGAAAAGCATTGTACTGGGGAGATAAACCTTCCATTGTAAATGAATTGCCCATTCTAGATTGTGATGAACATTCATTGGTGGCCAGAGAAGTCATGCTAGAATTGCAGATGCACAAAGGACTTCAGAGGTAACTCACTTTCACATTCTACTCAACACCAGAATCCTCACTATACCATATATGACCTGGCATTTGTCATTGATTATACTTTCTCCTTGAATAGCTTCACCAGTGACTCCTCATTCATATGCCCATCTTCTTCACTGTTGATACCTCTGGTTGCTAAGATC
Source organism: Piliocolobus tephrosceles (assembly GCF_002776525.5). Classification (NCBI taxonomy): domain Eukaryota; kingdom Metazoa; phylum Chordata; class Mammalia; order Primates; family Cercopithecidae; genus Piliocolobus; species Piliocolobus tephrosceles. The sequence continues at coordinate 67,652,251 of NC_045438.1, forward strand.
TTTGTCCTACTGCCTACCGCCAATTTTACAGTCTATATATTTTCCATCTGGAATAAAACATAATGCGTTATTGAGTTGAGTTGAAGGCCCTACATGTTAGCAAGCTAGGAAGGATTTTTTTTTTTTTTTTAAATTTAGTGGACATATATTTGGGTGGAATTTATTGCATTTTTGATATAGTATCTTATTAAAACCTAAAGATCTATCTGTGAGAAAGAAGAAAAAGTTATTGTCTTTTCAATTGATGTAGAAACTGAAGCAGAAAGAAGTAAATTTCACAGTATCACAGAATCAATGGCAAAGTTGAGAGCAGATGGGAGAGAGCATTTTCAGTGGAGTGGGGATTAAGAAGTGAGATCATAGTAAGACAGCATGTCTTCTAGAATCTGGTTACATCAGTCACCAAGTGGTTGCATTTTGGTAATATGGAATATGTTTACTTGAAACATCAGAAAAAGTGCCCAGTAAGGAAGGCTTTTTGAATAAATAAACTCGCATCACAGGTCAAAATTACCAAAAAGGAATAGGTTGTCATGTAGTTGAAACTCCTTTGAGGGGCAAGAACCTTGTCCCTGTGGCCCAGAGAAGTTTCTGATGGTGCAATTGGCAAAGTTAATCCACAAACAGCAAAACTACAGATGTGGAGCTGGACAAAGCTCCTCTGAGCAGAGAGGATGGGGCAGGTTGACTTTTCGGGTGTTTAAGAGAGGAGAGGAGTACTGTGGAAGTCTCCAGAGGGTCTCTGCTTCAGCACCTTGTGAAGGTGATAGGGAAGGGACTACCTCATTGCCCTGTCTGCCTAGCAGATGGTACAGGAAGAGAAATGAGAATTTTCTCAGCTTCTAGGACCCCTATGAATAAGGATAAAGCAGCTTTGCCCCTTCCTTTGACTCCCGGATATCTGTGTTTCAACTGGTGCTCCTCAGATTCCCTGTCCTGTGGCTCCAGTCTCAGGAGACACTGTTGTGTTCTAGAGAAGGAGTGGCTGTATCCTGGCCATGGGGCTTTGGGGGAAGTGTTTGAGCCTCAGGTGAGAAGGTATTGATCTAAAGCGTGCCCACAGTTCCTTAAATCCTAGATAAAGGTGAAGCTAGGGGCAAATGATGGCTAGAAATGGCAAGGCCAAAGCGTAGGACAGAGAGCAAATTGAGGGCAGAGCCAAGAGAACGGGGAGGGGGAGGGGTGCCCAAACAGTCAAGGAGGGAGCACAGGGAAAGACACTACGAAAAGCCAGAGCATTATTTCAGTCCACCTGGTGGCCATGAAACATGCTCTGCGAACAGTGGTTCTCAACAGGGGTAATTTTGCCCCCAGGATCATTCGGCAATGTTGGAGGATGCTTGGATTGTCACAACTGGGGGTGACAAGAGCGTAAAAGGCATCTAATGGGTAGGGGCCAGGGGTGTTGTTAAATATCCTAAAACGGACTGGAAAGCCCCCCACTACAAAGAATTTTTGAACCTAAGGTGTTAATAGTCCTGAGACTGAGAAGCCCTGTCTTACCAACTCAGCACATAGCCCCATGTTAACATTAAGGCTGGAGAAATTCCCATTGCTTACACATGCTTTCTTTGTGATCATTCCAGCTGATCATTCCTTTCTGGCCTGAGCCTTGGCAGTGCATCCTGCATGTAGTTCTGTGCCTGCTTGGATTGGTTGGATGTTATTTCAAGATGTCGTGCCAGTGTCATGCTGGCCAGAGATGATCCTGACAACCATCCCTGCTCTAGGTTATATCAGGAGCATCCTGGTCTACAGTAGGGTGCACCTGTTCGTGTCTGACCCTATCCAGCTCCCATCTGCTGACCACCAACTCTCCTCTTGCCTCCTGCATAACCTCCTTTGCTTTACATGTTTCTGAGATGACCATCCGCTTAACAGCATCAGAGCTGACACTGATCTGGCCCAAACTCACCCCCCATCAGATGTGGAAATTGAATTTCTTCTGGAGTGTTCTTACCCAAGGTTGTACCATCTCTCCTATAACACAGCCTCAGTTATTTGAGAACCACACTGAGGCTCAGAACTCCGATTTTTGTGTTCACTAAGTATCTTCTGTCTCTGCCACATGCCAGAACTGCTGAGTGAGGTTTGGAGCTATGCTCTTCCTGTAAACTCTCCAAACTTTATTTGCCTAGCTTCTGATGAAATGTTTGTATTTGAACCCTGCTGTGAAGATAGATACATATTTTAAAAGCCTATTGAAAAACACTGTGGAAGATCAAAATATCCTATGGAGAGAAGACACTTCTACTTCCTTGAGAAAAGGAGGAAGTGTTGTGCAGAGCGGGTAGTGAGGGGTCTGTGGTTTTATCGACATCCTGACATGGATTGAGGGAAGTGCCAACATAGCTCTCCTCACTTTCCCCGGGAGGGCCCATCGATCCAAATGATCTCTTGTGCATGTGGTTCAGATGTCACTGCGTTTTCTCGTCTCATTCTTTTCTTGGAAGGAAGGAGGGGTCCAAAACTGGGGATAGGTTATCAGTGCTCTGAGTCTGAGAAGGGGATTTGGGGGAGGCTTAAGGTAGAAACAAAAGATCTCAGTTTTGCCATCCAAATCAACCCATGGCCAGATCAGATTTAGGGTAAGAAATGTATTTTTGTGCTTTGGACATTTCCATCATCTAATTGTGTGTGTGTGTGTGTGTGTGTGTGTCTGCGAGAGAGAGAGAGAAAGCAAGTGCGCTTTGGAAAAATTTGAATATTGCCAAGTACAGGGGGAAAGATTTTTTTCTTTTTAAACTTAGGTCAGATAACTAGGACACCAGAGTGCCCTGAAGGGTAGGGCTGGGGGAAGTGGCAGGCCTTCCTTAGTATCCTTGCACAGGAAGGGGTCTTGGGTGTGTCTGGCTCTTTGGATGGTGCATTTTCACATTGTATTCATTTCAACAGGTTTGAGCTGTGCCTTTTCTTTCTGTAAACAGATTTTTTTTTCTTTTTTTCTGGTGTATAGTTGACAATGTAGGGGAAGTCAAGTTTTATAGGCTTTCCTCTGTATCTCCACACATGCCTGTTTTTCCCATACAGGATACTTCAGCATATGAATAGGCTATGTTCCAGAAGTTTATTTTGGATCAGGGTTTCTTAACCTGAACAGCTTGTTAATGGGCTTCAAGGGGCTATTGAAATCCCCGAGAGTGTGAGCAAAATTTTGCATGTATGTGCACAGTGCATATTTTCTGGTGAGGAAATCCACAGCTTGTATGGAGTTCTGAAAGGAGGCTTTGATTCCCTGGTGTCAGAAACACTAGCAATCAGCTGTTTGGAGCTTTTAATGCATGATTCAGAAATGGACTCGGCCCCAAGAAGCTGAAAGCCTAGCGAGGGAGATAAGATACAAATATAAATAGCTCTAAAGGTTTCAGAAAGTATTCTGGACATTTTGAGACAAAGGGATGACTTTGGGCAGCAGGCAGCAAAACGGCTGCTTTTTTTCAGAGAGAATCGGGTGTGTACATAACATCACATGAAGGTCGTGACTTTAAAGAAAAGGGGCCCGTTCATACGTCAGACATTCACAAGTTCGTTATTTGTAAACCTTTGCTTTAATGTGAAGATAGCCAAATGATATTTATGGCCACAAATACATTCTTTGCCATATATAAAAAACTTCAAAATAAAAAGCGATGCTGACTTTACTGTTTTCTCCTTTAGACCACATCAGTCTCATTTAAGAATATGTTAAAAGCAGACGTTGGATTTCACTTTTTGGCACTGTAACTGGATGTGCTCTCACAGAGTCATATCTAGGCAATGAATGGAATGATTTTTCTTTTTTTTGGGTCACAGCATGCCTGGAAATTGGAAACCAAAGCAGAATGTCCCTGAGGTCTCCTTCTATTTATTCCTCCTGTAGTATAGCTTGAAGTGACATTCTTTGACCACTAGATGGCACTCCTGCATAGGCGAGCCGAGCCCAGACTTACCCGATTTACTAAGGGCGGGGCTGCAGTCCCCCACAACCCCTGAAAGTGATGGCTGAGCCTGATAAATGAACTCATGGAGGCAGAAAGTCAAATAGAGTTGTGTAAAAGAGACTTTCACGAAATCAGATTGATGATGTTTGAGATGACAAAATGCAGGAACTGCTTGTCTGCTTTTCACATTTACATTTTTAAAAATTTGAGATGCCTCTGGCATGACTGTTGCTGGGCCCCAGGTACGATAGATAAATTAATATGCACAAAACTGAATTCTCACCTTCCCTCAAAACTGGCTGTTCTTTTACATTTCCATTTTTCTTAGCGGGACCGCCTGTTTTCCAGGCTCCAGATCTGAGTGCTTTCTGAACTACATCATTGATTCTTCTCTCTTCCTCTCCCATATTGTACCATCAAGTCCTGGAGTTTGCTTCTTCACGGTCTCCTCTGGGTTCCCTGTTTCCTCTTCCATTCTAGTGTCATAAAACCTCTGCAGTATTTAAAAGTATATAATACAATTATTTAAGTCATCATAAAACCTCTGTGGTATTTAAAAGTACATAATACAATTATTTAAATGGTAAATAAAATTTTTAATAAAGTAACTAGTAATAACATCAAGGTTATTTCAGTAGCTTTTTAGTTGAATTTTTAAAACCATTTTCAGTATGGAAAACTGTCACAGCTTCTAAAATATAGTTTATTCAGTCATTTACTCATTGATTAATTTCATCTACTCCTTTAACAAATTTCGTGAGCTCCTCTTCAGATACTGTTTTAGAGGCTGTGTTAGACTGGGGAGGATTCCTTAAAGATAATGGAAGTGGGTTACTACCCTTAAGGAGTTCCTGCGCCACTTCTGTACTCAAGAATATATGAGCCTGTACGACCTCTGAGGAAGGGAGGAGTGACTTGTCATGTCGTGAGCTGCCTTGAATGGAGTGAAATTTTCCATTGTTGATCTGTCTATACTTGCTGTTTTGTGACTAGCAAGCTGATTTCCTGTAACCTGGTCTGCTTCCCCAACATCATAGGTAGACCATAAATATATGTGGAATGAATACATGAAAAGACATGACTGCAAATTATTCCATAATTTTCATCACAATAATCCCCAATAGTTTAATAATATGGAAACCCTGCAAAACATTAGTCTTTAAGTATTTGTTGAAATTTCCTTAGATAGCTCTGATTATTTCCATGAAAAGAGACTGAGAATAAAACAGTAAACATCTATGTATGCTTTTTCAAATTATAACATTTTGTCATATTTGCTTCAGAGTTATTAAATAATTTAGTTTGTGTTTGGATCAGCTTCTATGTGCATGGAAAGAACAAAATTGTTAAAAACATATAATTGGTATAATAAACTGTAACACCTGAATTCCCCCTTGTCATAATTTCTTGCTTGTCAGAGGCAGCCCATTTCAAATATGTTGCTATTTGCTTATTGGGCTTGTAATGCTATTTATTGATTTTTTTAGTTTTGACTCTCTACTATGGAATATGAGGATATGGGTGTTTTCATCCCTCTACTACTATCTATAAAATATTTGGAAACTCCCAAATTATTAACTGTTTGAAATTCACATTTAAGTGGGTGCCCTGTATTTTTATTTGCTAAATCTTACAACAATATTCCCTAACCATACACATGAATACTTCCTGCTGCAACCTCTAAATTTAGTTACATTTAACTTTTAGCTTCATCACTTGTTAATTGTCTATGTTCTGAGGACCATGCAAATGCTCATCATGGTTGAGCCAGGTAACATCTAAAATATCATCCATTTTGCTTCCTATGTTTTGTTTTCTTGGACTGAAAATTGCTTGGTTTTAGATTTGCTCAATTTTCTTTGTATTTACCTAATTTACACTAATTTACCTTCTAACTTCTCCCATTGTGTAATTCTCAACTCAAGGTATTGTTCGATCATTTCACTTCTCTGGACCTGCTGTCCAGCCTTTGTCTTGGGTTTCTCCCGTCTCCTTCCTCCTAGGGTCCTTGCCATTGCTTTCCTGTGAGTGATCTTCTGTCTGTCTCTGGGGTCCCACGTGTTCCTCTATCTTTGTTTACTCCTACATTTTGGTGGGGACTCCACGAGAAAACTTACTACCTGGATGGTAAATGGAATGAGAGTTTGCATATGTGGAAATGAATTTGTTCTACATTCACTCCTGATTATCCTTTTGGTTAAGAATAGGATTATATGTTGGAATTTATTTGGAAGGCACTGTTATATTACTTTCTACCAATGTTGTTGAGAAATGAAATGCCATTTTGAAATTGGCTTTTCTTGGTCCCAGGTGTTCTGAAATTTTACAGTGATGTGTTTGTCCCAGCATGGGCCAATGTCCATCTGTTATTCTAGAATCTTGATGGATAGCTCAGCCTCTAGAGAAAAATTTTAGAAAAAAAATTCAAAATTAGTAAACCAATAAATAACATTCATAACAAATTTCTACCAGAAAGTCAACTTTCCTGTTGTTGCCTTAAAATGATCAAAATATGGGTTTTTTTTCTATTACGTAATATTATGCAGAAGGTTGTTACTTAAAAATACAGTAATGAAGTCATTCCTGATAAGTATCCAAAATATTTTTGGAATACAACTCATAGTTTTTCCTGTCACTGCACATCCACTGATCCTATTGAAATTTAAATTTGATTTAAAATTTAAAATCTAAAGTTCTAAAAATTAAACTGAAATTATTGCTTTCTAATGTTAATCTTTGTGACAAGTAGAAAAAACAAAACAAAACAAAACAAAAACAACACTAAACACTAGCTTTGGCCAAAGTTTACTTAAAATACCTGGATGATTTTGGCCAATGTTACTTAAAATACCTGAATTAAAAAATTTTTTCCTGTTTTAAAAGCTCGGGTGGGGTGTGGTGGCTCACACCTGTAATCCCAGCACTTTGGGAGGCTGAGGTGGGTGGATCAGGAGTTCCAGACCAGCCTGGTCAACATGGTGAAACCCCATTTCTACTATTACAAAAAATTAGCCAAATTAGGC
>NC_045438.1:67659293-67729004 GCF_002776525.5 Piliocolobus tephrosceles
AAAAAAAAAAAAAAAAAAAAAAAAAAAAAAAAAAAAAAATCTCTAATTCTAATTCAATTTTCTTAACATTTTGGTTGAATTTAATTTTGTGGAAAAGGAGGGAAGAAGCTGTGGGCTCTGAAATTTATCCCAGTAGGCTTTTCAATTTTGGTTTCCTCAATAATTTCGTTAAACCTAATTGAGTGCCACCCCTTAAATGGTTTCTTTTAGGAATAAATAGCAAAATAATAAACCTCAAATTACCTTAAGCCTGCCACCTGGTACACCCTTGAGAAAGTCATAGGGGCCAGTTTTGGTCGCCTGCTCCAACGTGGAGTGTGACGGGCAGGAGGCACGGGGCCATGACAGTACTCACGGCACTCCCATAGCTTCCTCTTCTTCTTCTGTAGGAAAAACTTGAAGAACTTTCTTTAGAGAAATAATGTACATATCTAACAGTTGTCAAGTAGCTCATTACAATTTTTGGATATTATGAATGTTTAAATATTAAAAAACAATTTGAGGAAATCAGTCATATATTATTTTGCAGAAATGGCTACAGCTGCATCAAATTGATTAAAAAGAATTTTTTTTCCTCTAAAGATGAATGGATTTTTAGATTATTTTTGAATAATATCCTCTACAGAAGGTAAATAAACATCATTTTCTTAGCAATAGTGCTTTTTATATTGATATAATTTAGAAATTAGTAGTAGTTAATAGCTTCATGAATAATGTGTATTGCTGAAAGTACCGTAATGGTAAGTTTCACATATTATATGCTGCCTTTTAAAAGTATATTTTATGGTTTGCAAAAGAACAGTTACATCTTTTTTCTCATTGCTGTATAGCTGAGATAATTGATAAATATCTGGTAACTTTATACCTTGATTCTGATCACATGGAAAAATTTTATTTAGCAAACATCTAGCAAAAGTTATTTTTATCGTCAAACAAGATTTTTCTTTTTAACAGAAAACACATTTTTTTCCACCTTCTTTTTTTCTCCATTATAATTATTTGAAATGTTTGCTGGCATATAACATTTGATTAGTGAATTTTTGAGAAGCAGTCTGTTTTTAATAGGATTATCAATGGAAAATATAAGTATAAGAATAATATATTTATATAAAATTTTATGTTTTATAAGCATCTATTTTTTAAATTTATGAACTAAAAATAGAAAAATGTACTTATTTTATAGTTAAAAAAAACATTGTTTTTTCTTGGGTAGATTTTGGCCTGTAACTTTCTTCTTCAAAACTGAGTTTTTGTTCTGGGTTTATTTTTATTTTTTAAAGGAAACTGACATTCCAAGCAGATGGCTGTAGTGCACCTGAGATTCTTTCACATCACTGCAAGGGAATATTTTCCATGCCACTAATTCCCAGCGGATGCATTTCCCCACCTTAAATGGGATATTTCTAAACATTACCATTTCAACCAAAGTTGTTTGATAGATCACTATTATTTATTGATACTGTCTAAGTCTTGCTGCCAACATAATCTTAATAAGTCATTACAAGTCCACTGGGTAAGCTGTTTTTCCATTTCTTAAGCTTTAGTGCCTGTGCTGTATGGATTTGGCATTTAATAAATCACTGGAGGGCCAGCGAACACATTATATTCCTGTAGTTGAGACTGTCTAGACAAAAGTGCATGGAGAGATCTTTCCACTCTAAGTAGCGGGAGAGCATTTGTTTGCCACAAATTGGTTCTGAATCAATTGCTCAGAAACTTGGCATATCCAGGCTTACTTGGATGCAGGAGGAGGGCAAGACTAAGTGCTGCATGGGGTGCTTTTCTGCCTTGTAGTTTAATTGAATAGCTGAGAAGCAATGCCTAAGAAATAGCAGTCCTGTGGGAGAATGGCCTAGAATTTTACCCTTTTCAGATTCAAGAATTATTATGCCAATCTTTATGTTAGATAACCTTTGTTTACAAAAATATCTGAAAGGTTTATTGAAGCTGAGCAAATGATACTATTAAGGGTGTGCAGCAAGAAAAAAAAAAATGGGAAGGAGAAAATAGGATTTCTTTCCTGATAGATACATTATGTATGTATGTGTATGTTTATCTTGGTTCCCCCTGTGAAGCTCTTTTCTTACAGAGAGAGGATGTTTCATCAGTGAGCTTTTTGAAGCACAACTTTCTTTCCATTTTTCAGGGGAAACTTGTTTTAGAAATGATCAGGGACCGTGATAGGGTTCGATCTTGCCTTAACTGTTGCTGTTCTTGGAGGGTAAATCAGACCATGATAAATTTCTTAGCAATGTAAGTGTCAGCATATCCCTTGAACTGTTCAGGCTATCCTGTTGCTTTTACTTGTTCCATGTTGGTTCTTTTTGCCTCTCCGCTCTTGTCTTCTGGTTGTGTAACACCTCATACTCTTGCTTTGCATATCCTCCTTGATGGATTTTCTTAAATTTCAGGTGTTTTTAGCAAAATATAAAAAGAGAAAGAATTATGAAAATAAGTCTAGAATCATGCAGGTCTTAATGACACCAATAACAGAGAATTTATATTCAGAAGCATTTGGATTATGTCTCTTAACAATATATTACCATAATATGTTGGCCCTTTTAATGGATTTGAAGCTATTTGGTTTCATTTGTACACAAAATGAAAAATAACATTCACCATGGATGTCCATTACCTGAGAAGAGTCCACCCTAAGGGTGACTTATAAAGACCACTGGTTCAGCTGAATACAAGTTTAATTGACTGTTTTATATATGAACATATTTTTAAGCCCAAAGTATTCACTTGTTGTGAATATGACTCAAATTCCACTTCCATTTTTCACTTTTCATTTTGAGATATTGGAATGTTGAGGAAATAATTAGGCAAGTAAATAAACACATTTGAGGGCAGTAATTGGGCAGCAATGACATTCATGTTTAATTGGCAAGTTACCTGAGGGTAGAATGCACATCTCCCATCATGAACATTGTAGGTACTTCTTGAGATTTAGGCAAAAGCAGAAATCAGAGGCTTTATATCCTGCCTGGAATCAAGTTTTTCAGCAGTGATAGCAGAATTCATCCTGATTTTACTAAACAGGCTTAAATTCTGTAGTTTCTTGAAATGATTATGTATAGGGACTCTTGTGGTTCTGTCCTTTAGGTCTTTGACTTTAAAACACTACTTAATCCAAATCCATAAATGCTCACGTCATCTTCTAGCACTGTGATTATGCTCATCATCATGCACCCTTATGAATATGATCTCATGGAGCTGTGACTGCCTGTCAGCGTGTTTGTGTTCATAGAGTTAGCATCGCCTGGAGGCAGATTGGATGAGTGTAGGTTTGGAGTCATAGGACAGGTGTCCAGAAGGCTTCGCTTGTATCCAAGTGACTATGTGATACATCTTTTACCAAAATAATCTCTTTGGAGTAAGTTTGGCAGACTTCATTTCCGTAATACATATGAGGTTGGGCCAAGAGAAGGTCTCTAAGTCTTTGGAAAGGGGAATCGAGAGTGGAGACAAGAATTTCTGAAAGTATTAATTGGGGGCAGAGAAAGGCAAATTGAAGGAGTAAGGTCCTTAGGAGAAAATTTCTCTTACTCTGTAGCATTACTTACGGCTAGTAATTGTTATTTAAAGCAACATTTCTTGCCTTGTCTCATTTTTAAATTTAGAATTCTAGTTCTCCAAGTGCAGAAACTTAATATTTAACTCCATAAGCCCTAAAGGAAATATTGCATTTTTATTCTTCGTAATTAATAGTTAAAAGTCAAACTCTTTTACCACCGATATCAGTATGGTAAAAATCCCAAAGTTTATTTTTTTCATTCAACGTTTAAGAGAAAACATTGAAAAAAAATCCTATAATAAGAAAATATTTCTTTTAGAAGTAAAATTTGAGAATACTTTGGAAAACATTTCTTTTTTCTCTTTTCCATATGTTTTGAGCATACGGATGCTTGGAATAAATTCAACCTAGAGGCCATTCTGAAAAGGCAACAAAACCAAAGAATTCTTCTTATGATTGGCAAATCTCAAGAGTGCTCATTTAGAAGGATGCTAATAATTAAGGATGCTTCTGCAAGTTTGGAATGCTTATCAAAATCTTTCTGCTGCCAGCTGAACCTGAGAACACTTTGGCCTAGCTCCGAACATTGGCAAAATGGTTCTTTAGTTCCCATTAGCCCCCTTTACCTCCCTCTGTGATCCTCTGGCATGGGGACTTCTGCTACTAAGAGGGCACATCCAGACTGCCCTGGGTCCCTGGATCTCACCTTTTCTAGCTCCTAGGACACCACCTCAAGTTCACCTCTCTACCTTACCCTTCTTCTATCCTATCTTTTCTCATGCTCAGATTCTAGAGGGTATAAGGCAAAAGTTCATTCATATTTTATTATAGCATTGTCCAATAGACATATAATGTGTGCTGCATTATGTAATTTAAAATTTTCTACATTAAAAAAGCTACATTAGCCTGTAATCCCAGCACTTTGGGAGGCTGAGGCAGGAAGATTGCTTGAGCTCAGAAGTTTGAGACCAGCCTGGGCACATGGTGAAACCCATCTTTACAAAAAAAAAGCAAAAATTAACCAGGCGTGGTGGCATGGCTACTCAGGAGGCTGAGGTGGGAGGATTGCTTGAGCCCGGGAGGTTGAGGCTGCAGTGAGCTGTGATGTCAGCACTCCAGCCTGGATGACAGAGCAAGACCCTGTTTCAAAAAAAAAAAAAAAAAAAAAAAAAGCCAAGTTCTGTTAGAAAAGTAAAAAGAAATAGGTGAAAATAATTTTATAACAGATTTTTACTAAACCCAGTATATCTAAAATTTCACTGCTGCATGTAATCAATATAAACATTATCAAGACATGTGCAGAATGTGCAGGTTTGTTACACAGGCAAATGTGTGCCATAGTGGTTTGGACTGACCCATCACCTAGGTATTAAGCCCGGTATGCATTAGCTATTTATTCTGGTGCTCTTCCTCCACTGGCCCTCCCTCGACAGGCCCCAGTGTGTGTTGTTTCCTTCCCTGTGTCCATGTGTTTTTGTTTTTCAGCTCCCATTTATAAGTGAGAACATGCGGTGTTTGGTTTTCTGTTCCGGTGTTAGTTTGCTAAGGATAAGCAGCACAATTCACGATAGCAAAGACATGGAATCAATCCAAATGCCCATCAATTATAGACTGGATAAAGAAAATGTGGTACCTATACACCATGGAATACTATGCAGCCATAAAAAGGAATAAGATCATGTCCTTTGCAGGGACATGGATGATGAAACTGGAAGCCATTATCCTCAGCAAACTAATGCAGAAATGTTTTAAGTATTTAATAGCTACATGTGTCTAGTGGCTACTGTATTGGACAGCACAGTTCCTTAACGTCCAATCAATACATAGGCAATTTGAATAGGAGAGGGAAAAAGTCTCCTCTGATGTCATTTTTGATCCTTCCAGGCAATATACAATTGTTTTGTAGCAGTTTCCTGGATATAATGCATGTGCTTCTGTTGTTTAACCAAGAGACTTTGGTGAGGACTTTCTGACAGATAGGATTTCAGAGGAGAAGGATCTCCATTGTAGCTGTGTGTTTATTGAGTGTCTAATCCTTTGGTTTTGTAGATCTGCCTGAAGATGGGCCTTGGTTTCTACTGCTTTTGGTGTGACTCTGTGTCCCAGGCTCTTCTTAGGAAATTAGAAACAAATTTTAGGGCTTTGGTGTGGCACACAGCATATGAATTTCTAGGCTTTGAGGATTGTTGGAGCTATAATTTTATAAAAAATCTGATCAATTTCTGATCCAACCTATTCAGCCAAAACCTAGAATATCGAATGGTCTAGGTCCTCAGAGGGGTAGAGATGTTATTGCTCAGGTTTCAGAGGTAGATGGGAGAATTCAATTTCTAGCTGCTCCAGTTTCCCTACCCTCCGTCTGTTCGGTTTGGAAGGTGTGTCTTATTGCACTCTAGTAAAGTGAAAGGGGAAGGACAATAACCTTGAGAGGGAAAAAGGGCAATATCAGAAAGTAAGACAATATCATAAAACAAAACAAAACAAAAACAGTGTTTAAAATAATTCCCTTATGCATCCTCCAAACCAAATTTAGACCTTTATGCAAAGGAATAATTTAAATGATTCATAGTAAAAGTCGAGCAAATTTGTCCAATCATCAGTCAGTATGCCAAATGATGGTGTTAGAAGAATTGCACATCAAAGGGGAAAATCAAGTTAGTTCACATAGCAACTGGGTTGTTATCCAAATTGAATAATCAAAATGAGAAAAAGTTATGTCCTCCACAATCATAAATCAACAATAGTGGGCTCTACTGCATTTTTAATTGGCAGCATGTTTCCCTTTGCACACCCAAATATGGATTCAGGAAGTATCTCTTTAGCTGTCTGGGCATTTTTATAATGCTTATCATTATAAAACTGCAGAATCAAGGGAAGTAAAAAGGGGACCACAAGAGACAAAAGCTTTTGTGTGGATTGTAAATTATATGCATTAATGTCATTAAGCCATTACAAAATTCAATTTCTATGTGGGTTTAAAGCCAATTTTTAAAGTCAACTACCCACCATTTAATGCAAAAATAAATGAGGGCTGTTATGAGACTTAGTCTTTAGCTTTAAAGAAGATTTGTTTCAAATGTCAAGAATGGGTCTTAATGAATATTGGGATCAGTGAATGTTTCATAGCAGAAAAGGGAATTTCTGAATATGAGAAAAATCACATTGTCTTTTATTAAAGACAGTAGGTATGTAATATAGAGAGTTTGAAGGACTTAATATTTTTGATATTTGCTTTGACAATTAAATGAAATCCATACTACTGTTAAAACAGTTGTCCTCTGGAAGCTAATTGGGTAGTGCCCTGCAGAGACTGAAGTGTTTCCTTACAGCTAACATGCTAATACTCTGAGAATCCAGGACATACCTCTTAGTGTTATAAAGGTTTACACTGTTGCCCGGAGGCAAGAAGCTGCAGCAGTGATCTCCCACACATGTGCTAAAGTGACCAGAGGAGGCCTTACCTTTGGGAGGAAGAGATAAAATTGTAAGGTGTCATTATCCTCCTGACTCCCCAACCTGAGCTTGTAGACATCAACCATTATGTCTCTAATTCAAGGATTTCATCTTAGGAACCGCCTTAGTGTACAGTAAAAGTAATCCTGATTTGAATTTATAAGACTTTTCAAATTAGCTGAAAGTGCAATGAGATATTCTCCTACAGTGTGTGCAAATGCAGAGCCTCAGTGGGCCAAATAGGAGACTTAATTTAAAGAAGATGAATGAATATGAAGGCCCGGGAGGAAGTGATCTTGCTACTATGAGAGATTATGCCTGTCTAAGGAGTATTCACTGATCAGGTACAGCTGATCATGACTCTTTAGGAATTCTTGAGAGATGTCAGGATTCCAGATTTTTATGTGAAATAGCTTGATTTTTTAACGTTGGCAACAAATTCAAATTAACAACCCAAACAGAATGAAATTAAAAAAAAAAAAAAAACTTGTGTGTGCGTCAAACAAAACCAGCCTGTGAGGCAGGTGCAATCAGATAGCCTTTGAATTGCAATCTCTGTTTTATGGCTTTAAAAAATCTCTACATTCATGAGAAAGAAAAATTCCATGATCACAATTTTCTTTTTGAAAAGAGTTTAGTGCCTTAAAGTAGGCCTTAATTACTCATCTGTTCTTTTTTTATACAAGCCCTGTTCTGGGTCCATTTTACTTTGGATTGAATATTTTCTGAGCTGTGAAATATACTCAGAATCCTTAGTCATTTAAGTTCTGCTCTGAATGTAGATTTTATCATAAAGCTATCTTTAATTCCTTTTCCCTTAAGCCATCTCCACGTATTTTTAAAAGCTCATCAATATAAATGTTTGTGTCTGTCTTACTTGTTTCTCATGTTTAGAAGGAGAAAAAGGAGATTGATTACAAGGGTCATAAAAGTAATGAAGCATTTAATGAAAGCATGTATTTTATAGATAAAATAAACTTTAAAAAATAACTTGAAGCTGGTACCCAAATTGATGGAATGAAATGACCTTCAGAAAGTAATTTCTTTATACTTGGGTCATTTGAGCCCTTTTCTTGTTTTTATTTATTTACTTTTAATTTGATTTTCTGTTTTAATTTTAATTACTTTATCCTAGTTATGATACTCCAGATTCTCTATAAAACTTTAACAATTTCTGATAAGCCTTGTCAATTTCTGAGTTTTATCATAGTTATGATGGTTTTAACTGTATCAAGTCTGAATGACCTGTTGCTTTGAAAAAAAATGCTTATTACTTCCTTCTTTTAAAATATATCTATTGCGTACCCAATGTAGTTTGGGTAGTAGTCTAGGCACTAAAGTTCTGTTTTCATGTAGATTACATTCCAGTAAGGGATGTAATCTACATGAAAACGGGAGGGGAAAGCCAATAAGAAAATAGAGCTGATTTTAGTTAAAGTCCAGATTAGAAAATAGGAACCAGTCTATTCCAGCCGGGGAAAGCCAATAAGTAAATAGAAAGTTAAAATCCACATTGAAAAATAGGAACCAGTCTAGGACTCTTATTGGGGAATTTATTATAGGGAGATGTTAGACCCCCCAGCAAGACATGGGATACATAGAAAACTAAGTAAATGAAAAATTACCCAGTTTTGTAGTTCAGAGAAAAAACAAAGTTGAACAAGAAAGGAAATACAGTTGACTCTTGAACAACATGGGTTTGAACTGCACAGGTCCACTTATATGTAGATTTTCTTCAGCCTCTGCCACCCCTGAGATAGCAAGACCAACCCTCCCTCTTCCTTGCCCTCTTCAGCCTACTCAACATGAACACTATGAGGATGAAGACCTTTGTGATGATCCACTTCCACTTAATGAATGGCAAACACATTTTCTCCTTCTTAGGATTTTCTTAAGAATGTTTTATTTTCTCTAGCTTACTTTATTGTAAAAATATGGTATAAAATACATATAACATGCAGAATATGTGTTGACTATGTTATCAGTAAGGCTTCTGGTCAGTAGTGAGCTATTAGTAGTTAAGTTTTTGCAGTGTCGAAATTTATATGCAGATTTTCAACTGCCTGGGGGTTTGAACAACCCTTGCATTGTTCAAGGGTCAACTGTATACTCATAACACACCTATCTAATATTGCTTTGCAGTGAATATTGATGACTGATGTCTTAGTCTGTTTGTGTTGTTATAAAGCAATCTCTGAGGCTGTGTAATTGTAAATTATAAAGAAAAGAGGTTTATTTGGCTCATGGTTCTTCAGGTTGTACAAGAAACACGGCACCAGCCTCTGTTTTTGGTGAGGGCTTCATGCTTCTTCCATTCATGGCAAAAGGAGAAGGAGAGCCAGTATGTGCAGCGATCACATGGCAAGAGAGTAGACGCAAGAGAGAGAGGGAAGGTGTCAGGCTCCTTTAAACAACTAGCTCTTAGTGGAACACTCATGGGAACTAATGGAGCAAGAACTCACTCATTACCACAAGGAAGGCACCAGGTCATTCACGTGGGATCTGCCCCATAATTCGAACACCTCCCCCCAGGTCCCACCTTTAACTTAAGTTTCAACTTAAGACTTGACAGGGCCAAACAAGCCATATTCAAACCTTAGCAATTCACTTAACAAAATGTTATGAAATAACTGGCCTGAGAAAATTGGAAAGGAAAATATGGTAGTGGGGCAAGAGCTAAATTCTCACCTACCATAAAGGGAATTAATGGATGTAGTCTAAAGTTGCCAAACTAGGACATAGTTTAACATAATTATTTAGAAATAGGGAGATCAGAATTATAATTTAGCTCCAAGAAAAAGTCACTGCCCTGTGATGTAAGACCATGTAATGGGGCAAGCCAGTGCTATCTTTTATTTTAAGCCTTTACCATTTGCTTACTTATTTATTTTTTAAGACGGAGTCTCGCTCTGTCGCCCAGGCTGGAGTACAGTGGCATGATCTCGGCTCACTGCAACCTCTGACTCCCGGATTCACACCATTCTCCTGCCTCAGCCTCACAAGTAGCTGGGACTACAGGCACCCGCCACCACATCCAGCTATTTTTTTTTTTTTTTTGTATTTTTAACAGAGATGGGGTATCACGGTGTTAGCCAGGATGGTCTCAATCTCCTGACCTCATGATCTGCCCGCCTCAGCCTTCCAAAGGGCTGGGATTACAGGCGGGAGCCACTGTGTCTGGCCTCATATTTTATTTTTAATAAAAATAATAATTCTACCTCTCTGCTTAAGTGTCTTTTAAAAATGTCATAAAATATCCTAAAAAATGATTAATATATAGTTGATAATTCTCTTTTGACAGTGTATTTCTACCTCATTGGACTGTTTCTTGTGGATTTGCCTTATTTTTTTGATGAGACCAGACATTCCCAAACATCTGTTTTCTTGCATTATCACTTACAACAGTGGGAAATAGCTCCTTCATATTATTAGGTCCTTTAAAATGGAGGCTCTTAGTTTTGTAAAAATCTTCGTAGCACCTAGTAGGTACTAAATTTTTGAAAAATTTGTTAAATGTAGTTAAATGATGAGTTATTTTAAGTTGGTTTTAGGATACAGAATACAAATTCACTTTTAATTAGATGCCCTAATTTTCACTAAGCGAGGAGATGGATAATATGTTTTAGACTCTTTGGCGCTTTCTTTCTTAGTCTTGTCTAACACAAAGGCAATCTGAGCAAACTATTTCATTTCACAGGTAAGTTGATTTAATGGTCAGGAATGCATTTGGTGGCCAGACTTCCAGGGGGCCCATGGAAGTTCAGGGTGAGTTGTAAGATGATTGTTTTATAGTAGAAATAAATGATTGATAATACCTGCTTTCAACTTCTCCAGGAAAAGGTAATATTTTTCACGCTTTGTATTGTCAGGCTCTAGGGCTTTAATGACAAATGTGTTTGAGTGCCCAAACAGGTCTAATGCCCTTTCTGAAGGCAGTTTGATGCTGCTGGAAGGTGCATTGATAGGTCTCCATTAGGACAAGGGTGTACCTGACAAAATAATGTTCATATTGTCCCTGGCGCTCTGTGGATGGATCTCTGCCATTTGGTAAAGAGTTTCACCTTTGGTAATTGCATACTTATTCATTTACAGTATAAATATTCATGGACTGCCTTCTATACGCTTGGCACTGTGCTAGGTGCTGAGGTTATGGTATAGGAAGCAAAACATGCTTTTGTCTATCAAAGAAAGGCAAATGGACTATGTGTAAGAAGTAACAGAATTGAAATTCCAGAAAGAATGCTTGAAATACATGATTTCTATTCCACTATAATAAATCTCCTATAGTAGAGTTTCATGTTTCAGGTGCCTCATAACTAGAAAGATATTTCTGGTAAGGAGGCCTTTAAATCACACCTCCGTGTCTGTTGCTGGTATCTAAAGCAAATTGATACTTCAATCAGCAATCCAAAGTAACTGAACTTCAAGAAAAGGGCCAGAAGATCAATGTTGGGAACTGTCTTCAGTGGCTTCATGCCTAGCATCTATTTCTCCAGAATAGACTCTCTCAGCTGTCGCAATGGATCAAGTAAGAGATCTAGACACCTTCATGTCTGTGCTGTAATACTTCAGCTCTAGATAGAAATGCCTTCACAGAATCAGGATTTCACACGATGTCTCTGACTTTTATAAAAGATGGGCATAAGGAAGCCTCTGAGTCTTTTGTAAACTTACATTTGAGGTTTAATCATTAACATTTTCTTTTTTCTTCCCTAAAAATACAAGTGACAAATTTATTTGGATATCGAATTCCCATTTAGCAGGAGTATACCTGGCCCATGGTAGTTGCCACATAAGTATTTGCTGAATGAGTGGATGAATGAACTAGTATATATTGAGTCTAGTATTTGCCAGAGTTTGTGCTAGGTGATTGTACATGTTATCTATTAATTCCTCTGGCAACACACTTTTATGTTTTAAAATCTTTTAATAAAGTAAAAGTTTTATAAATCATTATGCTTCCCTTTTTGCCTTTCTGCAAGAAATATAATTGTTTTGCTACACTCAATTCATAGGCAGAACTCCATAGCCTCTTACTATCTCCTTTTTCCCTCTGTCTCAACATGTGTACATCACACACACACACACACACACACACACACACGCATGTGTATGCACAGCTTTTCTTACTTGGCCTTGTTTCCTTTTTGGAAATGAATGGAGTGTGAGTAATAAATAAATAACTATAGGAATACAGGTGATACATTGGTGTTGCAGATCTTTAATTCTGCTGTGATTATTGTGGTAAGAGATTGGTTTAGAAACAACTTTTAGACTTTTAAGCACATATCTTTGATAAGTGTCATTGAAACATACAAATAGTTCTGTGATCAATACCAGTTAGCTGTTTTTATATGAAGGAAATTTAATCATTGGCCATTAGTGGTATATATGTTATTTGCTCTGATTTCAACAATAAACATGATGTCATATATGCCATTAGGCTGTGTTTTTCATCAAATATTGAACTGTTTTACTCTGCCCATCTCATAAACAGAAACAATTAGGGTGATCATAAAATACGTAGATTTATTGAGTGTAGCAAGATGCAATAATATTTCAAATTAGACTCAAGCAATTAAATATTATTTTTTTCCTTTAATTCGAGTCTACTGAGTACAAAGCTGGGTTTTCATGCGCATAGAAGCTTTACAGTACTCTTTTTCCTTCTTGTGTGAACTCCCCTCCTTTGAAAAGATTTCTTTCAGTTTTGTTAATCCAAATTTAGTTACTTTAGTTCTAGAATGCTTAAAGTGCCTTAAGTTGAGCAGATGGCTTCCAAAATTCAAGAGTAGTAAATTTCACTATACATACCAAACAATAAATATGGCATCAGTTGATATGATGGCACATTTCAGATTGGAAATATTTTGTATTCTAAGGTGCCTCTCTGGAGCCACTTGAGTTTTTCACTTTGCAGACCCTTTCGTCTTCTAAAAGTAAATGATGGTCCCAACATCCCTTAATAAACCTCCAGTGAATTTACCAGAGATATTTTTACAACGCAAAGCTAAAAAATAAAAACACATTTTTTAAAAAAAATGTGTTTAAAGGCATCTCTTCCCATAATCTGTGAGACACATAATTTTAGAGAACCATAAATGTATAAGTCCTTTCAGAATTTTGGGATTTGGGATTTGGAGGCAGCCTCAAATACTTTGTTCTTTATCTTCAATCACATTATGTGACAAATTTAAAAATGTAAGCATTATTATTTGTCTAGAAAAATACTGCTCTGTATATTGGGAGTGCAGGCAGATAGTAGGAATTTCAGAGAAAGGGGTAACCCCTTTCTCCTGGGGATTGACTTTGAAATCTGTGGGGTTCACAGATGAAAGCTTATGCCACCAAAGCTGCTTGTGGGTTGAAAATAATAGTAATTTTCTGGGTAAAATAAGCCAATAAGGAAGATCATACAAAAAGTTTATCTTGGTCAAATCTGCCCCTGGGAAAATAAAGATAACCGCTTTTCCTTTATTTTATTGGGTTGAAGCAACCATGTGAAAAGCTATATAATCACCGAGTAAATATTGATCATGCAATTATAGAGTAAATATTATGTTATGACAATATAAGTAGCAGATACCATTTCTGCTTCCTGAACTATTATCTTTTGCTCATGTCTTAACATTGAAAATTAAATGGTGATTGATTATGTTTATAATATCTTTCAGTATTCTTTCTGAATATTCTACCTGATAGTAGATTATATAGATGGTAATGCTTTCTAAATTGCTGCTGTTTTATGTTCAACTTAATTTGAGGCTCTATACAATTTCTTACATGGATGACCAAAATAATACTCTTGTAATGCTTTATAATTTTGAAAGGACTTTTACACATACCTTTTATCAGACCGGCAACAGATAGATGTCTCTTCCAGATTAAAAACCACAAAAATCCAGAAGTATTACCAGAGTCATTTCATGCAGTTTATGCAGCTGAACTTCCCAGGTGGGGTTGGTGCATAATTTTCGATTCTTTGGCTAGCACTATTTCCACTTGTTCATCTTCTATCTGTGACAAACATGTAAAGATTACCTATTATGTGTCAGGCATTGTTTTAAGGGGTTGAGGATCCGTTATGGCGACAAACACATTATAGAATGAAGGAGCAGGTAGGGAACTAACAGATTCGTTATAAGCTGAGATCCAGAAGGATCTGGCCCGGGACAAAGCACCTGGGGTAGAATGGTAGAAATATATGTGAGGGGTATTTCATAAGATGGTTTATGGACATTTGTCATTCTTGTTCGCCCTGCATCAGTAGGACTATCAACTATGTATAAGAGCAACGTTGACCAAATAGGGGCTTATTTATCTCATGCAATAAGAAGTCTGGAAGTCTGGAGAGAAGGGTGGTTCCTTAACAATGCAGTCAAGGAACCAGGTTATGCTGTCCTCTGGCATGCTTGAGAAAACCTTGGGGCCACAGACCTATCGACTGTGGGGGCCTGCTCCTTCCCAGCCATTGCTTATAACAATTACATGTCAGGGTCCAAGAGACTTATCTCTTTCAATATGCAGGACCCTATGTTGTGAGTTTCTTAATGAAGCTAGGATTGTGGGCTTCAGACAAAAAGCATCTCCTTTAACAAAGTGGTATTTCCTTCCATCTCTGCAAACTGGTAGTTCCACTCTGGTTCATCCTTCTCTTTTAGGACATGGCTGAAAATAGCAAGGAGACAGCAGATGCCAACTTTAGGAAGAATTTTCCTCCATATCTTCTAACACTACCACCCTGGGTGATGCCTGCTCTGCATTTTGCATCTATTAGGTTGGTGCAAAAGTCATTGTGGGTTTTCACTATTAAAAGGAATAGCAAAAACTGCAATTACTTTTGCATCACCCTAATGGTAGGCCACCCCAGTACCTATTAAAGGTCAGCAGCTTCCTAGTTGTCAGTGAGCTAACTTCATATTTCCCACTTTTAGTTTCCAGATTTGGTTATGTGAATATAACACCAACATACGTGTGACCAATGCCCTACCAAGAGCCAGCCTCATAATGGACAAAAAGGAGGAGAAAGTGGAAGAGATCGTGCTGCTTCCATTTTCCTGGCCAGAATGGTGTTGCTGTAAGGGTTTCTAAGCAAGTGAGGTTTAGAAGACAGAAGGGGGTTAGACTGAGTGCTGAATCCCTAGTACCTGCCTCAGACACATAGCAGCGGAACCTGTTTCTTAATGTTTTCAATGCTCCTGTGACTCAGGCATGAAGACTGAGCTCCACTGATCAGATCCATCCACCCAAGACATTAAACTGAACATTAATTATATAAAGAGATGAGGATGGTATAGGATCCATTCTGGTAAGGGTGACAGTAGCAGTAATAGCAGTAGTGGAGTGATCTGTACCCACTTCCCAGAGACATCACATAGAAATGATAGTTCTGGATTTCTGGCAGCAGCAGTCTGGGCCCAGAGGGTCTGTGTGTGGGCTGCTGTGACTATGCCTTGAGGTAGTGGTAGTTACATCCTGCTAGGATGGGTGCTGTGTGCACAATTTTGGGAACTGTTCTTGGTTCTCTGGTCTCATTCTTTTGCTTTCCCAAACATTCTGTGAGTTACTCAACATCATTGAACAAATTATGATTCTATTGAAACTAATCAGAGTTAATTTAGCTTCTTGTAACTTAGCTCTCTGAAGGATTCAGAAGAATCAGTTTAGCTTGGTGCCTGCTGGAAGGCAAAAGGACCAAGGACAGGGAGGAGGATAATATGACTTTTGTTCTAAGACTGGGTGGCTGGAAAAATGATAGCATCATTAATTAAGTTCTAATAGAGAATAACATGGCACAGAAACTGGCAAGTCGGGCATGATGTGTTGTGGGACATCCTAGCGGAAAAATCTAGCAGACTGGTGATGACAGGGGCTGGGAGCTTGTGGGAAAAGCTAGAGTTGAGTATATAAAAGACCTGAGCTAGACCAGACCCTTCACGTTTGTGCTGGGCTAACAGGTTTGGAAGAATGATAAAGGGATCTCAGCTTAAATTGTCTCCATCTCGGTTTTTTAAAATTGAAATAGCAAACAAGCAAAGGATGTATGAGATAATAATACAGGTGAATGAGTGGACTCAGCTCCCAGGTGCCTCCTTGTTTCCTTTTGGAGGTGAGTCCACAATTCAGTGGTCAATGAAGTCCTCATGGAAAGAGGAATTTCCCAGGTCAAAGAAGGCCAGGGCTGTGTACTTACTGCTTCTGTGCTGTTAGGCCGATGAATATCTCATCTTAGCATGCTAGGGTCTACCCATCAGCATATAAGAGAAACCTGACTGTGCCACAGCGATATACTTTCAGGTCCTGTTTCCTAAAGCATCATTGGGCCTACAGCAAGCCTGGCCCTGGTCCATCAGAGGAATCTAAGCATTTTGTTCAGCTGAAGTAAACAGATATCCTGACACTAAAAGATAAGGCTGTGGTAATCTGCTTAGGACCTTGTTGAGGCATTAAACATCGATTAATTACAAAGAAGACAAGAGCCAGAGCAAAGAGCATCTCTATTAAGCTGGCAGGGTCTGTAAGTCTTGGACAGCACAATAGTTGCAGTGACCCTAGGGCTTATTTGTTAGGGATCACAGTTTTTCACTTTGATTCACTAATGGCAGATCTACCAGCATTGCTAGAATTTGTTAGATAAATTCTGCAGGTAAATATAATGCCAGGTGTAAAATATGAAAGGGGGTAGCTAAGACATATTTTGAGTTGCCCAACTGGGAGGTAGAGTTAGCATACACACAACCACTGTTTTGGATGAAATGTTTAGAGTCCATAGAGTAAAATTTCATCGCTGCATATTCTAGTAATATAAGAATACCTTCTGGAGATTTTTCTTGATTTAATTCCCTAGAAAATTGCTGGCATCTTTCAGACAAAAAGAGTAAAGTTAAATTAGATTTCACATTTAAGTGGGTATGGAAGAGCTTGGCTAACTATTTACAGTCTGGGTTCACAGCTGGACTGCATTTCCCAGACTCCCTTGCTGTCAGGTATGGCCGTGTGTGGAAGTGATGTGGGCAATTTTCATTCCTGGAACTTCTGTGATCATGGAAGGGGCCTGGTCCCTAAATCACCACAGGGTGAAAAACTGCTCGCTGACTAAGAACATTTATATCAGACTCTTTCATGGGTGAGAAATAAACTTTTCGTATGTTGAATTGCTGAGATGTTTGGGTTTATGTTTTCCCCTAACTAATGTGGACTGTTATAAAAATATCAACAATTTAAGGCTCTGTTTGTATTTATCTTGACTGTGTGAAGTTCACCCTGTGTTAGGTAAATCAAGACTCTAGTGACACATTTAATTAATCACCTCAAATTCTTCTTGTCAGAACTGTTTACATTTTTCTCTGACTGTTGGATTCCATTTCTCTGTGGTCTTTTATTCTACATCTTCAGGTTCATTGGTCACTTGGGTTTAATTCCATAGTATAAGATAAGAATATGGACTAGACATTTAGTTGGTAGAGCTAACTACCTATATAAGGCTTTTAAATCTACAAGTTTATTCAGGGGTTATACATAGAGTGAAAAGAGAAACTTTCAATGGCTAGGCTGAAACAGATGTTATCAACGCTTCCTTTCCCCACAAACGTGTTATCAAATTATACAGGTCTTCCCTACACTGTCAATACATCTGTTTTGCATATACTTCCTGAAAATATGACTTTGAACTCTGTGCTTTCCAAACTCAGTTTTGGAGAACTAATGATAACCGTCCATATATCCACTAGATCAGAGACTGGCAAACTTTTTCTGTAATGGGTCATATGGTAAATATTTTAGGCTTTGTGGACCGAATGGTCTCTGTCACAACTACTCAACTCTTGAAAGCAGCCATGGACAATATGTAAACAAATGAGTGTGGCAGTGTTCCAAAAAAGTGTATTTCCAAAAATAGGTGACAAGACTTAGTGTGCCAACACCTGTATATCCAAATTTTATATATGGATTAAGCCAAGTTATCGAAGAGCTTGTACCAGAGACTATTTATTTCATCGCTTTGGAATCTGATTTTTACTGAATTGTCCTTTGAGGTATATAACTCAGCTTCCCCATGAGAGTGTCCACTGTTTCCACTGACATTCTCGAAGGACATCTTGTTAAGATGGCCAAATGGCTTAGATTAGAGCTTTTCAAATGATCTATGTTTAAGAGACAGTTTCTTTCTTTTTAAAATTTATAATCTAGGCAGACTGTCATTAAAAATATATGATAAAAAGTATGATAAAAATGAATTAGTAGAAAAGTGAAATGCTGGATGTTGCAGCAGTGTGTGGGTTTCTAAATGATTACTCTCAGTTTCTGTATTTATCTAGTCACAGACCAGGAATTAAAAAATTGATTAAGACTTTGGTTAGAATAGGTACAAATGATATAGTAAAATGCATGTAATTCTACAATAGAAAATGGAAAGACAAATCTCTTTTGGCCATCTTCTAGGAGTGGCATCAAGAAGTGTCTGGCTGTTGGTAGATTGGGATCAAAGCGTGCCCCACAACCAGCCAGACCAAAACGTGAGACGTTTTGAGAGATGTTTTGGCAATTGTGTGCACAACAGTCAATATAACCCTCACCAGGTTGATGCTTTTAGCTAACCGGGAATATATTTTGCATTTTGTAAATCAGTATGCCTATTAGGGGCACCCAATTAAAAACAAGTCAAACATTCTAGAGGAATGGTGTATTAGTCTGTTCTCATGCTGCTAATAAAGACATACCCAAGACTAGAAAATTTATAAAGAAAAAGAGGTTTAAGGGACTTATATAGTTCTACATGGATGGGGAGGCCTCACAATCAAAGCAGAAGGCAAGGGAGGAGCAAAGTCACGTCTTACATGGTGGCAGGCAAGAGAGACAGCATGTGCAGGGCAACTCCCCTTTATAAAACCATCAGATCTCGTGAGACTTATTCACTGTCATGAGAACAGCATGGGAAAGACCCTCCCTCATTCAATTACTTCCCACCTGGTGGGAATTATGGGCGCTACAATTTGAGATTTGGGTGGGGACACAGTTAAACTATATCAATGGTTAGAGATTCTGGATCAAAACAATCTCTTCGTTGCTTCTGGCTCTGGTCCCAGGACTTTTACCTAGTGCTTGGTTGTTCATTTTGGATTTGAAAAATCTTGAACAATTTTTTTTAGCTTTTTCTGCAGTTTTATCTCTAGTCTGGTTTGATGCAATGTGATTTGAGCAACAATGTAATCTCAATCAGGACAGCAATACAAATCCATTACTTTGATTATTATAACATAAACAAAAGTATTTCTGAGTGCTTCCTATTAAAGACAAGTAGAATTGCTCTAATTGGCCAAACATAAAATCCAAATTTTGGGCACTAATTAGTGACTTCATTCTTAAAAAGTCTGCTGTCCTATGCTCTAAGCAAGATTGAATTGAAATTCAGGAAAGCAAATAAAAGGAACATGCTTATCATTCATCTTCTAGATTTCTTCTGAATTTTGTCCTTGGAGGTGTGGGAAGAATGAATATTGAATATTGAATAATCATACTCAACAAGAATATTTTGGAAGCTGGGCTTGAAAGTTAAGGTGTGGTTCAACTATGATAGATTTAGAGCAAGGAAGATTCAAAAGGCCAAATCTGGAGGTCGGGTGAGGGTTCCAAGTGAAACTGGAATTGAGACTAAGCAAATAGTCCAAATTACAGAGAGGTGAAGACTAGTTATAAGGCAAGAGAATGAATGCCAGATAGACCCAGATGGAACAAACAAGTTTGAAATGGAGGGTGGAAGGCAAAGGCTGGACAGGTTCCTTGAAGCTCTGGAGTAAAGCTATAGGGTCTTTTTCAGAGCATTTGTATTTGGCCTGGCTCATGTAAGGGCCAGCCACTGAAGGAAACTGAGCCAGACTAAATACTTCCTTTTAAAATTTAGACCACTAGAAAATCCTAGACCTGGCCAGGTGCCATGGCTCATGCCTGTAATCCCAGCACTTTGGGAGGCTGTGGTGGGTTGATCATTAGGTCAGGAGTTCTATATCAGCCTGACCAACATGGTGAAACCCTGTCTCTACTAAAAATACAAAAAAATTGGGAGGCCGAGGCAGGCGGATCACGAGGTCAGAAGATTGAGACCATCCTGGCTAACATGGTGAAACCACACCTCTACTAAAAAATACAAAAAATTAGCCAGGCGTGATGGCAGGTGCCTGTAGTCCCAGCTACTCAGGAGGCTGAAGCAGGAGAATGGTGTGAACCCGGGAGGCGGAGCTTGCAGTGAGCTGAGATCCGGCCACTGCACTCTAGCCTGGGTGACAAAGCGAGACTCGGTCTCAAAAAAAAAAAAAAAAAAAATTAGCCAGGCGTAGTGGCACATGCCTGTAGTCCCAGCTACTCAGGAGGCTGAGGCAGGAGAATCACTTGAACCTGGGAGACAGAGGTTGCAGTGAGCCGAGATTGCACCAGTGCATTCCAGCCTGGGTGACAGAGCAAGACTCCACCTCCAAAAAAAGAAAAAAAAAAAAAATCCTAGAGCTGTACTATATTACTCTCACTGTATGAATAAATGAGACTATGATTTGATATATAGTGTTGAATTTTTTTAAACTCAAGGGTGAGTATGAAAACAGTCAAATGGAGAATATTTCTGCACGCTTATAAAACTTCTGTTGAGCAATTACTATTCTTTTCAACAATAAATTGCTTTCTGAGTTCAGAGTTAGGGAAAAAAGATCTCTACTGCTTTAATAGTATACTTTCTAGAAATTGTATTAATAACACAAAAAGCAATTATGTTCCTGTTTCTGTTTTATTATCTAGAGAGCTTATAAGACAACTGTTTAGAGCCACTTTTTGTTTAGAACTATTTGATTTGTTAGAAAGGCCTTTTCATCTTTGTTCCAATGGTTTGGGTGTACTGCTTGGTGCAATGAGGGACATACAGGTGAATAAGATGTGGCCCCTGAACCCACAGAGTTGAGAGTCCGTGGAAAAAAATAACAATAGGCTACTCTATAATACAAGCTGCTAAATATAGTGACAGAAAAGTATATAACATGAACCAGGAAGGCTCCACACAGGAGGTCACATCTGAGCTAATCCTTAATGAACAAGAGCTCATCAGACTAAGCTGGGGAAGAAAATATTCTTGATACAAGAATCTGCATGAGTAAAAGAAAGGCAATGTGAGAGTGTGTGATAGAACAGGAAATGGATAAAAGTCCAGTATGGGAAAATTTAAGGACAGTCAGGATCTGAGGGATGTCTCTGGAGATTTGTTGTAAAGATAAATTTGGTCCTGGTGGTAAACCCTTGGCTACCTTGACGAGAGTAATTGAATGGTACCTCATTGGCCATTGTTTCCCCAGGTGTTGCATGCATCCAGCCTTGGGAAGTTAGAGTTAGTAATAATTCTGTACACTGGTTTATAAATGGCCACATTTTCACCTGTTGAATTACTGGCTCTTCTCTGTATGGCTGTTGACTGATGAGCTTGTGTCATATCATCCTCATAGGTTCACTGAAAGCTAAAAATGAGATGAACTCAGTGAAAGTACTGTGGAAAGAGGCACATGGCTGGATATTTGAATCTTCTTAACCCTGAGTTCTGCTTCAGTCTCATCTGTTGTGTTCATGACATGACTCTCTAATCACTATGGGCAATTGGGAAAATGGTTATTTTCAAAAAGAAATTGACCTGCCTCTTCATAGTTTAATGTAGAAGCAGGTATAGTTTGGTTATGGTGAGATCTGGTAAGTTGGTCTTTGTGATAATACATACCTTTTGGTTTCAGAAAACATTGTATACTTACTTTCTATATGACTAATTTTCTGGGCACTTTTCATTCTTGATAATTTATTTTCATCCCCCTAAAATTCCAGCAGAAACAATTCTTCCTTTTTAAAATATATTAACAACTGCTACCCAATGTATCTAATGTATTCCCTTAGCCTCTAGGAGAAATTAAAAATAATCTGTGGAGTACTGAGTATAGCCTAATAGCAGAAGGGTACCATAGACCATTGTTTCCAACCATTTGCATCATTTTTGGCAGGTCCAATGACAGCATCCACAGATGAGGCCAAAACTTGAATGCCCTTGGAGCTTTGAATGCTTTTGGGCCCTGACTGAAACATGGTTTTAAAATCACACTCCAAAGTGCAATTACCAACAATGAATTTATACATCATAACAATGGGGGAAAGCAGAAAATGACTTTAGAAAGGCAGCGTGATCTTTTGAGACACCGTCTATATAATTCCTAGGAAGCCCTGATAGTGTCATCTTGGGAAAGCTCCCTGCTACAGGAAACTGCCTTCCTTGATTTCACCTCATTGCCTTTAGTTGCAAGTTATTTCAGGTAAACAGCCCTCCTTTTAACTGTGACTCTTCCTCAGAGAACCAACATATTGCTTTATTTTTTCTTGGGCCGTATAGGATCCTGGTTTGGGGTAAATCTCATATGTCTATTTTCCAAAGATCATTTTGGTTTCTCTGTATTTCTAAATGCACTTGATTGTAAGCATAAAAGAAAAGACAGTGATGCACTGTGTTGGCTCTGAAGAAAAACATTGACCAGACAGAAAGTCTTCCCCACAGCCGAACTGAGCTATAATGACCATGCTTTTCATTTCTCCCAGGAAATAGTAATATAATTGGTCACTGTATTGCAGTAAACAGTTTGTTCATTCTTTTGCAGTAGAAAATGTTTTTTTGGGAGATATGTCTCACATAATATGCTGGCTTCACAACAATAAAGACTGGGAATAGATTTGTTTCTAAATAAATCTCAATAAATACATTGGTAAAATGAAC
This sequence comes from Piliocolobus tephrosceles, assembly GCF_002776525.5. Classification (NCBI taxonomy): domain Eukaryota; kingdom Metazoa; phylum Chordata; class Mammalia; order Primates; family Cercopithecidae; genus Piliocolobus; species Piliocolobus tephrosceles. The sequence goes on from NC_045438.1 coordinate 67,682,042, forward strand.
ACAGTAGGAGGAATAAACAATGCAATTAGAAATATCTTAAGTACATTTGCATATGATAATTTGCAAGCGATCGTTACCTTAAGACATGTCTTGGGCTGATTTTCTCAAGGGCATTTGTGTGAAAAATGTCGAACATTTCTGAATTAGAATTTTTGTCATGGAATAGAAACAAGAGGTAAGAACATGTTTTCGAATATGCAGTAAAAAGATCACCCGCTCCTCTGAAGACCTGACACTGACATTCATCTTAGTACATAAAACAGAAAATATGCTGAGGATGGGCAATGTTGGAGCAGGAGCTATAACAACAGCTGCAGAGGTGACTGTAATTCTAATGGATTGCTTGTAGTGACATCGGCATGCTTCTGAATTTGGCGGGAAAGTAATGCACAGAATTAAGACAGCAGCATTAGTGTTGTGTTCTCTTATTAGAAAACCTCAACAGCTCATTGAATGCAGGAAAATTTTAGGGATTCTATTTTGCAAGAAGCCAATGTAGTAGCTGCAAAAGTAATATCACCAAAATGGAATGCACTAGGGAATGTAAGCAGCACAGGTTGGTACATTAGTTTGAGTTATTCAGCCGGTCCTGAAAAGGGTAATATTCCATTTGAATGACAGGCAAAGGAATTCAGAAGGATAACAGTCATTTTCTTCATTGTTGTTATTGTTGTAGTTGCTTGTTTGTCTTTTTTTATTAGCTATATTAAGCTAAGGCAGCTTTTTAAAACTTATTTTGAATATGCTTTTATATGATTGTAAATCTGTACCCTTTCATTCATGAATTTTAAAAGATATATTCTGCATGTTGAACAACCTGCTCAAAGCAGAGAAAAGTAACTTGTCCTTTAACTGGTAAGCCCATTGTAAGGCATCCTTGAACATTAAGCTGGAAAAAATATCTAAACAGCACTTGATAAAATTGCAAGAACTTGTATTTAAATTTAATTTTCTCTGCAAGTACATTTAGCATTATGTTTTTCCCCCAGTGGTCTCTAACATACTATTTTTGAGGAAGAAAAAAAATGTTTTTGCTACCATGGCAACAGTATCCTTCTCTTGCTTTCCATCACAAACTATAGTTTCTGAGCATAACTGGGAAAATTGAAATGTGGGTAGCTCAAAATGATAAGGCCAAGCATGGTAAGCATTCATCTAAATGAATATTTGTGTCATTGTTCTTGCACTTGTGGTAAGACTAGAACTCTCAAGGTCAACATATTTGTTCATAGTGTTCACAGCGGCACTCATAAAAGATTATTGCCACTTACTGGGCAACTACTCTTTTCACTAAATGTCTTATTAGCATGATTTTGCAAAGACGATAGGAAATTAAAACACTCCATGGTACAGTTTATTTTATGGTTTTGAGGAAATGTAATACAAAGAAAGGGCACATATTCTAGTGAATTTTAGAAAAGAAATGATCTGCTACTTGACCTGGCGTGTGTGCTGGGGGTGGTGGGGGGAAAATAGCAAAGGCTTATAGAGAAACTGATTGAGCTCATTCTGTTATTTGTTTCAGGGGTGACTCCGGGATGGTGCTTCTCTTTGTGATGCTCTTGCAATAACATTCTTTTTGTTTTCCTTGATCTTTCTCAGCCTGTGGATATTTCAGCTTGCAAGGTAAAATAATGTTTTTGCTCCATGGCCAGTTTTTAAAATCCTCCCTGGCTCTGCTATGACACTAGATTAAAAAAACAACAACACAGTCTTTGTTTCCCATTGGTTCTGCTTCACATTTCCTCTCTCTTCAGTTTTTCCTTAATCTCTGTCCACATTGGCTTTGATCCTTGAACTCTTTTGCCTAACCTTATTTGGATGGGCAATCAGATTTCAAACTGGCCAGCCATCCCTACCTTGGCACTTCCCTCAGAGAACTGTACTGTGATGCCACACAGCACACCTACTAGAGGCGATCTTGGGGATATTACCATGTCTTGTTCAGACATTAAGGACTTCACCCTGCTGAGATCCTCTGTGCTCTGTGGCTTCAGCCTGTCCATGCAGGAGCATAGAAAAATGTTCGGTGGGTCAAAGACTGACCTGGACCTCACAGGAGATTTGCTTTCTTGAGTAGATGGCTATATATTTTTCTGCCTTGTCAAGAACACATCTTACTACATTTGGCAAATTCAAGACTGCTTCACAGACAGAACTGATGAACCAGGAGTAAACTGGAGTTTACTCTCTTGCCCTTCACTCTACTCTGGTTTCAAAATAATCGTTCAGTTCCACCTTCATATGATTACATGTCCAGGAAAGATATTTGTTGTTTTTAACTCTTGAATTGATTCTCTGTGTCAGAAATAAAGGGGTGCAGAATGCTGGTTTGAGAGTTTTGGTCATATGGCAGCAGGACTTGGCTCTTTATATTGCTGCTTTAATGGGCCTAATTAGATCCTTAGGAAAGGCTTTGGAGTGCCAAAACGCCCTGGCTTTGGGTCACATCAAAGCTTTAAGTGCCATCTCTATCATTAGGTCTATCACTAGGCACACTAGTATGTTCTTTTTGTGTGTTGTTTGTTTGTTTTTCTTTGAGACAGAGTCTTGCTCTGTCGCCCAAGCTGGAATGCAGTGGTGCAATCTTGGCTCGCTGCAAGCTCCGCCTCCTGGGTTCACACCATTCTCCTGCCTCAGCCTCCCAAGTAGCTGGACTACAGGTGCCTGCCACCGCGCCCGGCTAATTTTCCATATTTTTAGTACAGACAGAATTTCACCATGTTAGCTAGGATGGTCTCGATCTCCTGACCTTGTGATCTGCCCGTCTCGGCCTCCCAAAGTGCTGGGATTACAGGTGTGAGACACCGTGCCTAGCCTATTAAGTTCTTTTAAAATAAAGAGATAATGCTTAAGTCAAGGCTAATCTGAGATGCAAATGACAGAACTGCAGTAGAGCAGGACCTAGTATAAAGGACATATTTAATACGTAACTTTCCTCTCTCTACTAGGACTGAAGGGACTTGAATGGAGTTGCATAGCAATTGTATGTTGGCATGCTTCTCTTCGCTTCCTATTAGAGTATCTTCCATTTGATAAACTTTACTTTGTCCAAGACGGGGCACACAGAAGATGCTAAAAAATTATTAGTTTTACTTTTACAACATTGAAACAAATTGATTCTTAATTTTCACATCAAAATTACTTAAGCAGCTGTGCAACCTAGAAGTTAAACGTGATATTAGAGCCTGAATAAATAAATAGAGTGCCAACCTTGGTCCCTTCCTCCACTGGCCTAATAACTCTTGAGGCAGAAGAGGGCATGTCTGAGGATGTGAAATGACTAGCCTATGGCACGGCCAATCCATTCCTTTCAGCCTTCTAAGAATTGATGTGAATTGCAGCCAGATCAATTTGGCTGTGGCGATTGGTATCGATTGTGTAGACGGGCAAAAAGAATGGATTTGCCATGTCACGGAATAGTTCATTTGCCTCTTGTAGATACCACAGTAGTCCAGAAAAAATTTCACAGTGGTGAAAATCAGGAAATGAGGCCTCTTTTCCTGATCCTTTCTTATCTTTGCCTTGCCTTGTGTGACTACTGGCTACATAGCTCCATGTAGATGCTTCCATGGGACATCTGAACATGTTCTCAAATTCATCTTCTTCACTCTAAAATTACTTCCTATTTGTCCTCAGGGGTACTATCATGTAGGTTTGAAAGTTCAAAATCTTCCTTAATTTACCTCTCTCCTTTGTCTGCCTTCTTTCCATTCCCCAAGCCCATTCTAATTATGCACCAGATTTGTTTCATTCTAAGAAATGTATCTTAAATTCTTACTAGTGTTTTCTATACCCTCTGCCAGCCCTCTTGTCTGGAAACTATTTATTCTACTTGCAGTCCTGCTAAATATTGCTGTGCATGTTCTCTTTTTAAAATGCTGCTCTGACTGTTTAATTCTATAACTTAGAAATTTCCCCAGCTTCCAATAATTCAGTAGAATCTTTAAGAACCACCCCTCTGCTCGATTGGGTGACTTTGAAAAAGATAGACATTTCATCTTCTGTACTTTCTTGGTAGGCTGGCAGGCTTGGTGAGGCAGAGATAGAGAGCAGTTCATCAAAATGCATGCTCCTCTTTCATAGCCTGGAATTGCCACTAAGTGACAGCCTAGCTCGGGGCTACATTTTCCAGTTTCTGCTTAAATCCAGGTGAGACCATGTGTCCAGTTCTCACCATTGGAGTGTAAGTGGAAGTGATGGATATCTGTTCCAGGCCAAGGTGCTTGACAAGTGGGAGTACCTTGGCAAGATGAGAAGACTCTGAGGCCTTGGGAGACAGTGGGACTCCAATATGGAATGACCCTAGATACCTGAATCATGAAGTGGAGAAAATATACCAATCAGGAATATCTACATTGATCTATTACATTACCAAGAAACAAATCTGATGGTTTTACACTGAAATTTTGGTGCTCCCCACCACCACACTTTTATCTATGTCTTTTCATCTTCCTAGAAAACTCTGCTTATTCCTCTCTGCTAATCTCAGTTTTACCGTATTTATAGATTCAGTTCAAGCTTCGTTGCTGTTTAGCCTTTCTTAATTATCCCAAACCAATTTGTTTTCTCCAGTCTCTGAATTTCTTCCTTGCTTATTTTCCATATTGCTATGCAATTCTTCTATGGTAATTATCTTTTTGTTCATTCTTCCAACAAATATATAAGTAAAAGCGTATTTCGTTTCCAGTTACGACTAGAGCCAAAGTTGAAAAATATATGTGTCCTGTTTTCTTAAACTTAGCATGCCTTTGTTGAAAGCAAAAAAAAAAAAAAAAAAAAAAAAAAGCCTCCTTGACTATATTCTTCAAAGTGTCTGGTGTGCAGGATATTATTATTTGAAATTGTTTTGGTTTTGCTGTTTAGACTTGGTATTTTTTAGAATAAGTGTGCTAATTTAATCAAGTGCTTGGAGCACCTTAATAAAAAGGTCTACAGTGACTCTATGGCTGTGGTATCCAGAATCAGTGAAGGTGCTACCTCTCAAATTGAAGAAAAAGATCCATTCATACCACCTTTAAGGAGCAGGCTTGGTAAATTCCCAGAATTCCATCCCCTAGTTGGATTTCTAGGTAAATTTTACCTAAACATGGCCAGGAGACATTAATATATGGCAGTTGCCATCGTTACAATAAAGATTAGTTTTTTAAATAATGGAAGTTTCATACTTTTTCCCCTTAGGCAAGACAGGCACCAAAACGTGAATAGAAAAGTTGAGTTCTTCTAACTTAAACTTTTAAACTATTGGATTGTTTTCCAACTATTATACACAATAAAGTTGGTGGTAAGAAACTTGAGAATGTTGAAGACGAATGCTTTCTGTATTTCATAGTGTTATGATATCTGGATACCAGTGCCTTCACTCAAAAATGACTAGATGATGACTCATATTTCCTTTTTATTTTTAACAATATTGATACTTCTTTTTCTTTTTCATAAATTTTTTCATTTTTACTTTTGTAAAATGAAAAATGTTAAATTCACTGTTGGCTGACATTGAATAATAATTCTTTTTCTTAGAAAGTACAATCTGAACTTTTATAGCGTAAATGATAAGTATGTTAGAAAAAATGCTGTAATTTAATAATACAGATGCCATGCCAAGTAACATAACACTGAACAATAGTTTAGTTTGAATTTGGATAAACTACATCTCTAGGTAGAGCATAAAGAATTATGGAAATGTCAGAAAGATATACGTATTTACAGTAAAATTTACTAATGGTGAAAGTGGAATATAAACTCAGTTTCAGTATAGTCATATTGGTATAACATTTTAATAAAATTGGTCAAAAATAAGACAAACTTGATTTATTGTTAGTATATTAGAGCCAAAAGCAAACTTTAGTTCCTCATAGTTCCTTTTTAATCAGAATAACAGCGGCCTTGTGGATTGGAGGAGAGTCATTTTGTGGTGGTATGATTAAAACAGTTTATGATAGTTTGATAATCTAATAAGGAACAAGATGGAAAGATCTTTGAAAAGACAGTTAGCTGCATGCCTATAATAAGCTGGATGTACTTTCATATGAATTTTATCTGTGATGCCAAAAGATGTGTTCCAAACATAAAAGGGAAAATTAAATTTGGGGAGGAGGACATTTTTTCTCTCTAAAATATGCCTGACCCAGTATAGTTTAGGGCATGCTTTAATCAGAATATTAAAATTCTCACAGTATTATTTATACAGAATTTTTCTGGAAAAGAGCTATATTGAATAAAATTGTTTTTCTGTTAACTTGTGTAAAATTAAAAGTTATCAAATTTAACTTTAAAAAAAAAGTTGCAAAACAGTTGAAGAACAATTGCTTCTGAGTTTAAGAAACAGATCATCAGAAGTGTCACTATCAAACTATAAACTCCTGTTAAGAGGACTAAACTCCTTTATAGAAAGGACTATGGCGCTGCTGGTAAGATCTGAAACATCACTGTGTCTTAAAGGAAAGTAATCACCTTTTGGTAGAAATCACATTAATGTTCCCAACGGATACTTATAAAGTGAACCAATCTACTGTGCTTAAAGGCAAAATGTAATTATACACATACAAAGCAGTGTGTTGAAAATATAGATGTATCCCCCTGTATGTCTTCTGTAACTTTTTGCTAGGTGGCAACATTTGCTGTATCTAACCTAATTACTATATAAGGCACAAAAGAGCTCAAAAGACAATTCTAAACAACTGCCATTTCTCTTGCTTAAAGATCTTCAGTACCAGAAGAGCGGGCCCACCATTTACCCCTGAGCAGTCACTGTCCTTGTAGTTGTGATTTTGTGCTTGGGTATTCTCCAAAGCCTCTTGTTCCTTTGAAAATTATATATTTTCAAACATTGGTGTTCTGGTCCTCGGATCATGGCTATACCATGCCTCCTGAAGTGTCAGTCTTAGAGACCTCAGAAATCCTTCTATTCAGCCTGACAAAATTACACAAGGTTTTTCAAAAACTTTTTTTTCAAACCATATTCTCTATTACTCAGGGTTTAGCCACAGAAGTAGAGTATTTATATATATAACATATATATGTACACTATGTATATGTAAACTATATATGTGTCTATAGGCAACATATATACAGTTATTTTATATGTGTGTATGTATATGTGTATAATATACATATGCTATATATATATAGAGAGAGAGAGAGTAAATTAAATTTCTTTGCTTTTGTTACGGGGAGCTTTCACAACTGTGAGTTGTTGTCTCCACATCTGGTGCTGGAGCTCGAAGCCTACAGCATAAGCAGTTAGGAAGGGAAAATCATAAGCAGGCTGGAACCCACGAGCATGAGCTGGAAGCCTGCAAAGATGGACTGACACCCTGTTTGTTCTTGTTGCCTCTGACCCCAGTGATGAGTCTGTCCTGCAGAAGCCAGGCCTTTCATCGTGGAGTTAACCTGACATCTGGCCCAGGAGTCAGAGGCGCTGAGGGAGGATTCAGGGCAGGTGGATCAAGTTTGGACCCAGATGCCGCTCCACACCATGACGGTGAGCCACGAGCTCAGCGACAGTGTGTGTGAGCTGCAGAATGGCTGCATCACTTCTGCTCTTCCTAGAAGCTCACACAGAGAAAAAGTAAATTCCTTCATAAGGAGCTGAGATAAGAGAATGAGGAAATTGGTCCTAGGCCAGACAAAAGGGAATGTAAGGTTGTTAACATAAAGGAAAGTAAGTGTGTGGTTTATGTTCTTTTTTTTTTTTTTTTTTTTGAGATGGAGTCTTGCTCTGTCACCTAGGCTGCAGTGCAGTGGCGCAATCTCAGCTCACTGCAAGCTTCGTCTCCCGGGTTCACGCCATTCACCTGCCTCAGCCTCCCGAGTAGCTGGGACTACAGGCGCCCGCCACAACGCCTGGCTATTTTTTTTTTTTTTTTTTTTTTTTGTAGAGACAGGGTTTCACCATGTTAGCCAGCATAGGCTCGATCTCCTGACCTCGTGATCTGCCCGCCTCGGCCTCCCAAAGTGCTGGGATTACAGGCGCGAGTCACTGTGCCCGGCCTTGTGTGGTTTATGTTCTTAACATAACATTTATGGACACACATTTTGGCATATGCAGTGCATTTTGTATTTAGTGCACATCTCTTGAACAGCTCTGTGATGCACCCCTCTTCATTTAGAGGATGCACTTTTGCTCATTGCTGTTATACCTGTTGTTCTTAGAATCTCACCTCTACATTTCATCAGTGGCTAAGCATATGGATTCTAGCATATGCCTATGACTTTCTGGTGAGTGGAACTTGAAATATCTGACAGAAATTGCAAGTCGGTAGTAGAAATAGATTAATCACTAATAAAAAGATTCACAGTTGCCTTCCGTAATGTAGCTTAAATTTAGTGGCTGATAGACAAAAAAAGCAAATGGAATTATGAAAAGTGGATGGAATTGATTTTTTTAAGCATAAGGAGTTGTGAGGAAAGACATAGCCATACTGATATAAATGCAGCTTCCAGTAAATCTCATTTCTCTTAACCGTAATTATGAAAATCCTCTTGAGCGTTTCAGCCCGTTGTGAGTTGCTTTGCTGTTTTTCACAACAGAGACAATTTCAGTTATCTTAGAAATCTGGAGCTGTCTTCAGCCTGATGCCCAGAAGAATCCGCTAGTACTGTGCTCAGGGTCAATTGTTGCTTAAACTACTTTTAGAGTCTATTCAACATGACAAGCAGATCAATCTTTTCAATTCAGAACTGATGAAATTTTCCATTTTAGAAAGCATTGCTTGAAGAGTATGAATTCAAGAGATGTGTTTTAGGACCAGTTGCTGTTTCTTTTGGTTATTTTACTAGGGCTTCTCTAAATGCAGAACACTAAACTCATTTGAAGCTTTTAAACAGGCTTCATTCTCTCAATAATATATACGTATGTTCTAGAGTATAAGGAAATAATCTTAGAGCATTATCTTGTAGTATAACGAAGTATTGACACTGATTTTAAGCGGTTCGTGTAGAATAAGGAAATTGACATTGCAGTTGTATTTATATCTTATTTTTTAACTTATGCACCCTATGCCGAGGTATGTACAAAAGAAAATGCTAGGGTAAAGTGTCCTATTTCTAGGCTATGGCAAATAGAATGAAAACTCACATTGTTTATCCTTTAGATTTACATTACAATCAAAATGCTTTCATATTTGAGTCACAGTAATTTTATCCAAAAATATATTGGAATAAGAGCAAATAAATGCACCTTGGAGAGGTAAATAGGCAGCAGCAGGATCAATGACACTGGTAGTGTAATCACCTGTGGAAAAAGTCTTGATTTTTGTCTTTATGTAGTCAAAATAACAGTTAATTCTACTTATCAAAAGAATTAGTAGAAAAAATTGAATTTTTTCTTATGCTTCCTGAAATTGTTTTCAGTTGACTTTTTGATGGACTACGTAGAATAGACTCATCTGTTTTTAGCCTGAAAATTGGCCTATGACAGTGTCAAAAGGATGCCACTGAATCTGTAATGAGATAGGCAGTGAAGGGGCTTGGCATTGAGTCCTGGGTGGAAGAATGGTAAAGAAACTTCTCTTTTCTGTATTTAAAGAGAACAGGGTAATGTTGGTAGGCATAACATTTTCCAATAAGAATTCCTTAACAATGATGTTAGGGCCTTCCAGCAGCCGATATGAAAATAAAGCTAGGAGTCTACACAGTTACCCTATCTGTCCAAATGCTAAATCCATGAATCTGGCACTGACATTTTATTTATTTATTTTCCATTTTGGAAAACCTATTTAATCAGAATAAATAGAGTCCTGGGCAGGGTTCTGGCACCCCCACCGTGCCAGCTCCAGGTTGCAGCTTTCACAATGGGAAACAGCATTACTTTGTCATCCTGGTGTCTCAGTGAGGTCATTGAAAGGGACCAGTGTGGTCTCAGGTGAGCATCTGTGCCTGCAGGGTCTTGGGAACAGGGTGACTGGGTCTCTGGGCCAGCCTTTGAGGCCCGTTGCTGTCCTGTCAGCCATCTCATTCGTCTGTGAGCAGGGCAGGGAGTGGCACAGCCTCCTTGGTTCTGTTTTTACCAACCTCTCATTTTAACATCAGATATTTTGATTATGAAGCCCATTGAACATTTTGATATGTTTGACAGAGGTGCTTTTGTTGCTTGCTCTCCATTATAGTAAAGATGTCATTAGGAAAGATTTAAATGTGCCTAACAACCCTTCTGCCTATGGAGAGATCAGAAATGTCACACAGGTACCAAGCAGGAGAGAATGCTCCGAACCATTTTTGTCCTCTGCGTTTTGATTGGTTGATGATTTGGCTTCTTTAGAGGCTGCTGAGGCTGCAAAAGGAGTGAGAACTAACCAGCCACTAAATTTCGAAACACCAAGGAGGTCAGAGAGGCTGGGGTTATTATCATCTCTCAGTGAGCAAATAAAGCATTAAACATTTTCAGTCTCATTTTTTGTGACAGAGATTTTGACAGGAACATAAAATAAAAACCTCACAAATTTGTGCTGGTGACAATGATTATAACACGACCGGGAATGGTATAAATGTCAACATTTCTTGAATCAATTTGAAGATTGTGATCTTGCAGACCTCCACAGACACTGCAAATGACTAGAGTAGAATTTCCCCACTTATGATTATTTTATTGGAAGAGGTGAAGAAATTTCAATATAATACCTGACAAAAAAGAATTTAAAACCCACCACCACATTCTGAGGAGTAGGACATTTTCACATCATTATGAGATTTCTTCCCGAATCTTCCTGCAAAGTATATAAAACGATCCCAGTAATTTTCAAAGAGAGCTTCATATAATAATATTTTGATTCAAATCAAACTTGTCGTTTCTGTTGAATTAAAAAAATCTAATCTTTCTGCTGTAGTTATGTATGTTGTTTAAGATTTATAGTTAGGCTCTCTTTACCAGTAGCTTTTCATGGAATCATGTTTGGTTATAGAATAATGTCTTCATGCATAATAACCAAACTTCTTTGGTCATGGACTCTTTTTAACCTCGTGATAGAATCACTAGATTAATAGAGTTCAGTGTGTTGGTGAAACTTGTACAAAATAGAAATTACATCCAACTTTAAAGAGGGATGAGAAAGCAGAGGTCACACATTATCCTAACAATCTGTGTCTTATTTAAAATTTCTTAAAAAGAAGACTTTTTAAAACTGCTCCTTCCTGATCCTAAATGTTTACTTGAAGGGTCAAAGGAACCACTAGGTGTTGCTCTAAGACAACTTCCTATAGACAAACCAGTAAATTGCTTTATGGTTTTGAGATTTCATCGGTCATTATAATTTTCTTAAGAATGGTAAGATTAAATCTGAGGCTTAGAAAATTAGCTTTAAATGGTACCATGATCATCTATTAAAATATGTATAGCATCTGCACATGTGCCCCTCCCCAACATCTCTGAAATGCCTTTTCAATGAAAATCAAATATAAAATCCTATGTATTACTGATGGCTGTGTGCACTTAATACCAAAATAACCAGTTTGAATTTGAGACAATCACCTTTCTTTTTTGTTATACTCAAATGGTCCCCAACAGTTCATTTGGTTATTAATTACTGACATTACTGAAATGAGAGATTGTTCTAGTATTAGGGAATAGAACTTTTATCTTAGCTGAGGCTTTTACCACATCAAGCAGCTTCTGCAAAAGGAATTTTGGATTTGGGCAGTGTGACACCCATTCTTTCTCTCTCTCTCTCTCTCTTTCTCTCTCTCTCTCTCACAATCCAGTAACCCATCTGGTATTCTGTGACACTTGGAATGCACATTAAATGAGTTTTCTTGGTTCATTGATGTTTCTTCATAGTTGAAAACTCCTGTATGCTGTAACTTGACAAATTTAGACTGATCATTGCAAAAGCCAGGACTAAATTATTAGAAATGTGGCAATATAAAAATGAGGTGAACTAGAAGAACTTTGGGGAAGACACTGAATAACACCTAGTTTCTGCATAGGAATTTCTGTTTAGTTCTGCATTTTTCTAGTTTTGTGAAGGAGAAAAGGATGTAAATAGTATTCTGGTAAATAGAACATTGATATACCATTAACAATGACAAATAGCTGTCTCTTTGAACCCAAATCATTCATAGTTCTTAATCTTTTTATTAACGTAAAGGAATATAAAAAATTAAACTACAATGAATTGTGATTTTCTTTCCATTTCTTTTCTTTTTTTTTTATAAAAGTCTTTTTTATGCTGTTTGCCAAAAGAGACAGAAAAGATCCTCTCAGGCCGGGCGTGGTGGATCATGCTTGTAATCCCAGCACTTTGGGAGGCCGAGGCGGGTGGATCACCTGAGGTCAGGAGTTTGAGACCAGCCTGACCAAGGTGGCAAAACCTCATCTCTACTAAAAATACAAAAAGTAGCTGGGCATAGTGGCACGCGCCTGTTGTCCCAGCTATTTGAGAGACTGAGGTATGAGAATCACTTGAACCTGGGAGGTGGAGGTTGCAGTGAGCCAAGATCACATCACTGCACTCCAGCCTGGGCGACAGAGTGAGACTCTGTCTCAAACAAAACAAAACAAAACAAAACAAATCATTTCTACACTCTTTTTAATTCTGCATCTTTGGCTGAGATCAACTATTGAATCAATACATCAAGGACTTAATTTTGTCTTGCCAAGGAAACAGCCCTGTTGATCTAATGCCTTTTTAATATCACCAATGATGATGATTTATACAGTTTTCCTGAAGAAATATAAAATAGAAAGTTTACAACTTAAAAAATGTCAGATTTTTTTTTGGTCATTTTGCGCATACAGTTACTATTGAGTGACTATTTAGGCTGAATTTGCATATGCCAACCTTATTAATATATTTGGGGTAAAAAACATTAACAGAGAAATGAACAAGAGTTTGCTTATCTTGGAAGTTAAAGAAATGGCTTCAAGAATTAGGGAACTTGATTTGAATCCAGACTTTGCCATTTTCAGGCAAACTAACCCCTTTAAAGCTTTAGTTTCTCACCTGTTAAATTGGGAAAACAATAGCACTGATCCCATGGTGCTATTGTAAGAATTACAAGAAATAAAACATATTAGGACCTGATTCAGTGCCCATATGATAGAAATGTCCAATAACATTATCTTGAAGTCCGTTTTTCTGTGGATCTGTGAATTTGGTCTCACGGAGATTCACAGTGTTCCCTAGAAGTGACTATTGCAAATAACTGAGATTTATCTCCTTTAAAGCACCAAACACCTTTTCTGTTTTACTCCTTCAAGAGCATTCAGGTAAACAGCATGAGTTTGGTGCATACGTTCTCACCTATTTTCACTGCTGCTCATAGGCATTTTTGCTCACCTTCTTGATGCTGGCTGTGTTATGGATGATGGAAGTTTAACAGGTGATACCTCCGAGTCAGTGAGGTGTTACATCTTCTTTTCTTGTTAGACCAAGAGCAAGATACTTGACATGCCATATATTAAATGAGAAGACATTGTTGTTGCCTAGAAATTCTGCACCTCTGTCTTCAACTTTAGTATCTCCTTCTTTGAACCTAAACTTCCATTAAATGATCTGACTTCTGTTCCTTCTCTCTGTCTCTTTTCAAACCTCATTAAACTCCCAGGACCTTGATTCTTTAATTTTTCTTTGTCATTAGCCTCTATTGTTTTTATTTTCTTCTCAAGCTTGAGAAAATTACATTACCCATTGCTTAAATTACATTATTTTTAAAACTTTACCCTCTTATCCCTATCATACATTTATTTCACTCACCTAAAATGTTCCAACTGTGTATCAATGCAATTGTTTTAACAACTTGCTGTTGAACAAGATGGGGTTGGGAGACAGAGGTGCAGTAACCAGATCTAATAGATCTAGACAACTTTACAGAGTGGGGACAGGAAGACCTCTGAAAAGACCAGTGATTTCCTTCCGTGTTGCTTGTCATCTGCCTCTCCAATCTCCATGACACTGTCACATGCACTGTAACTACTCTCATTACAGTGTGCTGCCGACCCCATCTATTTCTTCTTTCCTTTTTTTCTGCTAGTTCAGTGGATGAGTTGTGTCTTCTCTTACATGAAATTTTTCTTTGACCTGTGCTCTGCATACCATTCCCTTTTGCCTCTTATGCACCTCTGTCCATCAGTAGTATTTTCTCCCAACTCTCTTATCAATTCTTCCTCTTTACTGGATGCCTTACAAAATATTTCTTTTTTTTTTTTGAGACAGAGTCTTGCTCTGTCTCCCAGGCTGGAGTGCAGTGGCTCCGTCGCCTCCTGGGTTCACGCCATTCTCCTGCCTCAGCCTCCCGAGAAGCTGGGACTACAGGCGCCCGCCACCTTGCCCGGCTAATTTTTTTTTTTGTATTTTTAGTAGAGAGGGGGTTTCACCATGTTCGCCAGGATGGTCTTGATCTCCTGACCTCGTGATCCACCCGTCTCGGCCTCCCAAAGTGCTGGGATTACAGGTGTGAGCCACCGTGCCCGGCCTCAAAACATTTCTTTTTCTTGGCTCCCATTGGGCAAATCTGAGTTAATTTGAGACTCAAATAAATAAATAAATAAATAAACCAACCAGTAGAATTAAATAATAATCCACGAGTCCAAACTGATGTAAGTAAACACATAAAAAATAGAGAAATAGTGGAGAAAAAGGCAAAATTGAATTAGAAAAATCACAATTTGGGATAAAGTTTTTAGGAATAACAGTAAATTCACATATTCTCAAAGAATTTCCCCACAAGATACAAAGGGGTAATGAATAACTATATAGAAAAGAAAACCAGCAGATGCCACCTTGACTAATGATCACGGTTAATATTACCAGCAATGGGACAAATAGATGTCTGCACTTCCACATATGATGCAATGAAAAGGACACACCTCACTTTTGTGATAGTCCTGCCAAAAATGCATAACCTGAATCTAATCACGAGGAAACCTCAGAAAAACCTAAGTTAAGGTAAAAATCTACAACAATAAATGGCCTCCAGTCTTCAAAAATGTGAAGACCATGAAATTACAAAAGAGAAAGAATGTGGGACTGTTAGATTATAGGAGAAAAAAGAGATATGACAACTAACAGAAAGTTCTTTGTGATTCTGGGTTCTGGGTTGGAGTCTGGACCAGTATTTTTTTAAAAAATTGCCAAATCTTATTAGTAGGACAGTTGGAAAAGATTTGCACAAGGTCTGTAGCTTAGATTATAATTTTGTATTAATGTTAATGTTCTAAATTGGTCATTTTATTGTGGTCAAGTAATGAGGAAATGTGTTTACTAAAACACACATATTGAATACTTAGACTATTAAGGGTTAAAGATGCATCATGTCTGCAACTTACTCTCAAGTATTTCAGAAAATTTAATATACACGCAATATGGCAAATATAAAATGTTGAGATTTGGAGAATCTGTGCAGGATTTATGGGAATACTTTGTGCTTTTTTTTTTTTTTTTTTTTTTTTTTTTTTTTTACAGCTTTCTTGGAAGTCTCAAATTATTTTGGAATAAAAAGGTAAAAAACAAACTGTCATACTACATTTCTTTCTAGGACTACGGACAAGTACCACCACATCTGGATAATTATCATTTTTCTTTTCTGTGGAGATGGGGCTTTGCTTTGTCTCAAACTCAAACTTACCCAGGATGGTCTCAAACTCCTGGTATCAACTCATCCTCTGCCTCAGCCACCCAAAGTGCTGGGATTACAGGTGTGAGCCACAGTGCACAGCCTTACTTCACAGTTTGCCAGCAGTTTACCTTTTTGAAAACTTTCTTCTGAGCCAGAGTCCTCTGTCTAACTTTGCATTTGCCACATACTACAGGCATTCTGTGATCACAAGATTCCGAACTAAATGTATCATGCTGTCACTCCCCCTCCTCTCTACTCCTCACTTGCTAAACATGCTCTTCCATCCTTTAGATTCTGTGGAATGATGTTGCAGTCCATCTATGTAGCTGGGTCAGGAACCATTTATCCCTCACTCTACCTCATATCAGTCAAAATTCCTACAATTCTGTAAATGCCTTTCATCTGTTCTTTCATTTTTATTCCCATTTTTGTATCTATTGATTTAATTTAAACTGTTTTATTTCCTTGCCTGGGTTACTTAACTGTATTACAGATTTTAGACTCAGAGGGTCTGACTTGGGCTTTTGTAAAATCAGATGAGTCATTGTTATGGTCTGAATGTTTGTGACCTCCCCACATGTATATGTTAAAACCAAATCCCCCTTGTGATGGTATTAGGAAGTAGGACATTTGGGAAGTGGTTGGTGCCCTTATAAAAAGAGCCCTGTAGTGATCCCTTGGTTATTCTGCCATGCAGGACACAGCAAGATGTCCATCTCTGAAACAGGCAGTGGGTCTGTCCTTGGCTGCTGCCTTGATCTTGGACTTTCCAGCCTCCAGAACCGTGAGAAATACATTTCTATTGTTTGTAAGTCACCGGCTATAAAGTATTTTGTATAGCAGCCTGAATGGACTAAAGCAGTCATCACATCCCTAAGTCTCAATTTCCTCATTTGCAAAATAAGTGTAAAAATATGTACATAAGATATTTGTGAGTATCAGAGGAGGAAAGGTACCAGGCAGATTTTGGTAGCTGTGGAGGATTATACAGATGCTAGTCGCTTTATTCTACCTTTCTAGAAGTTCACGTCTTATACTGACTCTTTGCTTTTACAAAGCACACACTGCCAGGGTGTTCAGGAGAGAATGAGTGCATATGGAGAGTAAGGGAGTGAGACTATTCTGCTGGTTCCAGTAAAATGCCTTTCTCTGAGCACAGAGATCTACAAACGTGCTCATGTCTATCTCTTGGTATTAAGCAGTCAATAATCATGTCAAGTATACTTTTACTTACAATAATATGTAGCATAAAACAGGACCTCCACAACTCCTTTCTTATATTTCATAGGAGTAGCTCTTCAGCTCCTCAGCTTTTTTCATTAGTTTACCAAGGAACAAATATGCCTTGGTTGAGATTCAATAAAATCAATTAATTAGGCAACCCTTTTAAGCAACAATGGAAACAGGAGTCAGGAACTGTGTTAATGCCTTGTCTTGGGCAAGACAATGCTCAGCACTTGCTCCTGTACTAAAAGCACAGCCACACGGATCATTATTGTGTTTGCTGAAAGACTGCCTGGTTATTTCACTGACTGGATGCTGCAGCTCTTGTGTCAGGTTTTATATAGCTAATTTAATTGTTGCCATTGGCAACAGCAGGGGGTCATGTCAGCGACTGATGCCATTTATGCTGCTGAAGCAAAGTCTGTGCCAGCATTTCCATTAGAAATCTGTTTAAAAGAATACTGATTGAGTACAGAAACAAAGGGGAAGAAAGAGGGTTGAAGAGTTTTGAAGATAATGTAGCTAGGACTACTCTTGTTCACATGGATACAGATGGTACATAAGTTTGTTCATTCATTCATTCAACAAAGTATTTACTGAATGCCTCTTATGTCCTAGTCACTATGCAGGATATAAATGTTTAGCAAATGATAGTCCTAGATCTTCGTGGAGCTTACCATCTAGAGTGGAAGACAAATGATAAGTAAATAATACATAAATAAATAGGTAAATAAATACATAATACATTAGTGATTTATAAATACATAAATCACTAATTGTGATTAAGAACTGTGAGGGAAATAAACAGCTGCTGAAAAACCTTTAACTGAATGGGGAGATGGAAGCAGTGAAACATCTCAGGTGGCGATGTCTAAACCGACTTGAAGGGTGAAAAGCACGTGAATGGTCGGCAAGTTTGAGTCAGAGACCTGCGCATTTGAAGTTCCCAAGACTAGTAGAGGGTTTGGAGTGTCAGACACATCAAGCTGGCTTGCTTGGCAGCATTGAGCATTCACTTCAGTCATCATGAATTTATAGTAATGCCAGCATGTCCAGTTTTACCGTTTCCTCTAGCATCATTTAGCTACACAGGTAAAGGTATGGACAAGATAGACAAGGTTGGGTTCATTAAGATTAAAATGAATTTTTCTTAGGTGAGTGTGATGGTGAAGGGAGAGGCAGGGATTTGAGGGAAGTGCAAGAAAGGGCAAAGGAATAATTTAACAAATCAACCTTAGGATCTAAAATGAAGGACAGAATTACAGATAGGAGGGCTTGTAAAGATTAAGGAGCAGAGGAAATAAACTGATGGTCTGTGGCTGGAGAGGTAAAGACAACATTCAAGCGATGACTGTGAGAATGCTGAGGCAGAGAGGGAGAAACATTTTTGGTAATGAGAAGTCAAGAATACAGGAGGGGGTTTAAAGTAAAGATCTTCTACTTAGATTAAGGGGTTGTAGTGTCCTTAGAAGTCTGCCTGTGGGCATGATGCAGTGGCTCACGCCTATAATCCCGCCACTTTGGGAGGCTAAGGTGGGAGGATCACTTGAGCCCAGGAGTTCAAGGTCATGCTGGACAATACAGCAAGAACTTGTCTTTAAAAAAAAAACAACATACAAGAAAAACAACACACACCCACACACACAAATTAGCCAGACGTGGTAGTATATGCCTACAGACCCAGCTACTCAGGAGGCTGAGGTGGGAGGATTGCTTGAGCCCAGGAGGTTGAGGCTGCAGTGAGCCACAATCCGTGATTGTGTCACTGCACTCCAGACTGGGTGACAGAGCGAGACTCTGTCTCAAAAAATAAGAAGTTTGCTTATATTGATAGTTTGATGTCCTCTAGGTTTGTCTTAACCATCCCATGTTCCCTACTATTTTACTGTTGGGGCTACTGGTCACCCCTCATTTCCCGCTCCATATGAATCTGTCCTTTCCTGCCCTAAAATCCTCTTGGAAAAATCCATTCTCATTAAAATTTACTTGTTTATTTGCCCCATTCCCGGGATCCTTACCAGCTGATATGTTAGTTAACAAGAGAAACAAATTCAGTTAAATATTAACTTGGGATGATAGTTTAATTTGTTATTCCAGATATCACATTTGCATTTTAGCAGAGGCTTTTAATAACAAATAGAAAAGAACATCTAATGTAGAAATTTAAGCCAGAGAGAGAAATATTTTGGTACAGAACGTTTTTTTCTCTCACTGTGTCAAATCCTGGGGATCATCACTTAATTTACTTACATGTAGGTTTAATCCTGAAGACCAGATATAAAAGTTATTGTTTTAAAGCTGTAACAAAATTGGAAACATACTAGAAACTTAATCCTATTCTGACTTTTGATGGTAAGGAAAGTAAGCCTTGAAAACAAAATGAGTTCTTCACCTAGTTAATAATACGGGTGGACAGCTTCTTAAACCCCAGTGTATACCACACAGTATACACTGCACTTCTTCTTATCTACTAGAGACATTCAAATTCAACCTTCTCCAGTAGGTAAAAGAATGTCTTATTATAAAAGATATTCTGAGATGGAGACCCTACAATTTTCTCAAATACTCTGTCCAGTGTTTACTAACCTTTAATGTCTAGAAATTATCCATTTCAATTCAGCAAAGTGTAGTGGAAAGAACAGTGGGTTTGGGATAAGCTGTGGGTTGTGATCACAGTTGTGGAAGGCAGCCTCTGAGATGGCCCCTGTGCCCCTACCTCCTCATACTCATGCCTGTGTGTAATCCCTTCCCATTGAGTGTGGGATGGACCTCGTGATTTGTTTCCAATGAAGAGAGTATGGATAAAGTACAGGAATGTTATTTACAATATTGAGTTATGTAAAGACTCTGGTTCCCATCTGGAGAACTCTCTTTGCCCTCTCTTGGATTAGGGGAAGCCAGCTGCCATTTTGTGAGGCAGCATGTAGAGAGATCCATATGGGGAGGAATCAAGGTCTGCCCACAACCCCGTGAATGAGTTTAGAAGTGGATTTCTCCTCTCTTCTCCATCCCTCACTTGCCAAAGGGTTGAGCCTTCAAGTGAAATTGCAGCCCTGGCTGACAACTTAGCTGGAACTGCAACCTCATGAGAGACCTTGGCCAGAGGTAGCAAGTCAAGTTGTGCCCCTATTCCCAACCCACAGAAATGGTGAGATAATGAATGTTTATTGTTTTAAGATGGTTTGGTAGCATACTTTTGTGTTAGTCCTAGCCTTTCTGTGTCAAAGTTTCTTCACTTGTGTATGTTGGACAATTGAACCAGATAATTTTATTTCTGGATAACAAGGGAATTTATTGATGCATGAATGGAATGAATGGAATGTCTGGAAGTAGAAAGGGAGGTTTGACCCAGCAGCTTAAAGATGTCACCAAAACACATATTTTCCCCAATTCTGAATTAGATGATCTTTGAGGTGACTTATATATACGCAATTATCTAAATTCCTTATGTGCTAGCATAAGCCAATTCTAGTAATTCTATCTTCAATAATGATGAAGAATATTCATCCACAGTTCTTCCAAAAATAACTCTTTATTAAATAATATGAAATTTTAAAGATTTGGTTTTATCTTATTATTCTCCAGTGCTGAATTTACTTATTTCTTTAAACTATAGCATGACAATCCAATGCTGTGTCACATAAATCTTATTACACATAAAATTCTGCAAGAAAAAATACATAGATGCATTTTTGTCCATATGATGTGACAATGGTTTTACAAAGCTTTTATTTCAAAGACATAAACATCTCAACTGGCTCTTAATTTGACAAAACAATCTCAGAGATTCAGACTATTGACTCTAGATAAGCTGAGCCCCCTGAAGATGAGTTCAGACGTCTGTTTTCAGTATCTATTTGGACAAAGTGAGTGTGACATGAAGACGACCATGTTCTCAGAAAAGATTTTCCCTAAAATCTTTGGGAATTTGCAGCCGAGGTCTTCCTTCTGGACACCCATTAGGTGGCCAATATTTTCTTGATTCATCGATCCAGATCCCAGCATATGTTTTCCAAACAGAACCGAAAGTACTCTGTTGGCATGCTGGAGGAATGAAGCCAATTAGTCCTCAGAAAATCCTGGACTCTATTCTGTCATGGTAGTTCTATACAGCAACTCATTAAAAATAATACGAGTGCTATGTCAAACCTTCTCTGGGTATTGATTTCTACTTCTCAATATGTTGTATTTGAATCAGAGCCCTTATTTTTTCCACATTATGGAAAAAATATCTTCTTTATCTGTGAAGCCAAAGAAATGTGTTTGGTTTGGTTTGGGGTGTGTGTGTGTGTGTGTGTGTGTGTGTGTGTGTGTGTACTTGTGTGGCATGGTGGATAATTTCCAAAGGAATGGTTGTGGTGTCTCATACTAACTTTGTCATTTCTTTGTGTTATTAAACTACAGAAGTTAGCCAGGGACAGAAACCACATTACAGACAAATGTTTGTAATCCTTAATACCAAAATGATCTCAAAATAGGTATTTAAAAGCTAAAAAATATGCAAATACAGTCTGTTCTAAGCAGCATATACACTGTTCTTTATTTTCTGTCTTGTGAATTATCCTCATCTTCCTTTTTTCTGAAACTTGTTAAAGATGCTGGGCCTTAGCCACTAAGGTCCCAAATCTCTTCAGTTATCCAAGAATCTGATGCTGGCTAATCAGTAATAGGGAGTGCCCACAGTGCCCCCAGGCCTCTTCCCACTCCCTGCTGTCTCCACCACACTTCCAATGAGAGCTCAGGTCACATTCGTCCTTGACAGAGGCCATGGACTGAAAATGCTAACTGTGCACTGTGATGGCTCAGTTAGTGATGAGGTCACCTGTGGCTCAAGGCTCAGAGAAGACCCCCAACTGCTTTCAGCTAGGTCAGTGACCAGCTGTCAGTGGAAAGAGTCCCCTGTCAGTGCCAGCTTGGGGGAGACTCGGAGCTCTGACCTGGAGGGGAAAAGGTAGAGCTTCTCAAGACTCGCCCTATTTGCATCCTAATGACAGAGAGTGAGGTGACTTTGGGAGGCAGCCCCCGACTTCAGACCTCCCACATAGAAGCAGATGCATTTAAGGGGAGGAGAACTGGGGGAAAGACAGAGCTCTCTTCTTTTGTTGATTCACTGCCCGATGCTAATGCTGCTTTAAATGCAGAGGCTTTCCTTTATTAGGAAATGTACTGTAGACTAGGGCTTAATATTGCTTTTCGTGGATTTCTGTTTTTAAACTTGGTCTCATGAATCCTTCAGCCTGATGTTAGGTAATTTGGAAATAAGAAAATAAACAACTTAGGTTTTTTTGCAGAGATAAAAAGTGGCTTTTAATCCTGTGTTTTCTTCAGTCATCACCAAGCTTTAGTGAACAGAACAGCCTGAAAAACAGAAAGCTCTGCGATGATTCGGCAGTGTGTGCTGGAGAGGGAGTGCCTGAGAGCATCATAAACATGAGGGGAGAAGCGCTCCATAAATATGCGGGTAGTTATTTATTACAAAATAAATTATGTATTGACATGAGGAATTACACCATAATTTTCTGTTTGAGATGGTACCAAAGTAAATTGGTTTCTATCTAAAAGGTCACATGGAATGCTGGCTTTGTGTTCCTGTCATGACATTTGCCTTATTGGCATTCAGGTGCATTCCCTCTGCTTCATGCAATCACTCTCTTCTTTCACTGTGTTTACAGATAATCCAGCAACTTTGCAGGCCAAATGGCGTTCTGAATATGAGCCCACAAAGCATTGAATCAGACAGCCTCCTGCTTAGAGAGTTTTCAGCACAGTTCAGCCATAAGGCAAACATCAATAATTGCTTTAGAAGGGAAAGTGACAGGAAATTGTTCATAATTTGCCATCACAATAATTAAGAGTGGCTATGACTATTGCAACCACTATTTAATTTCCCCTTCTTTAAAATTAACTCTGTTATTGTCACCAACTGCTCTGTGGTGAGGCCCATTAACACTGTTTGTCTGAGGGCTTCTATTCCTAGGAACAAATGATTTGCTCACCTTCATGTCAAATCAACGATGCATTTTGATTCAAGCTATTTTACATGTACGCATTTACAGTAAAGACTTGCATAAGCTTTAAAAGAAGAGCCCAATTGCTAAGCTGTGGTTGAGCGCTGCTCTGCAGGCTTCTCGTGAAACATACTGTACTGTGTATAGTTTAGAACAAAAAACCAGGAGGCTTAAAGCCAAGGGAAAAAAAGGAAAATAAAAAGTGTTTTAACCATTGTTCAGTGGTTTTCATGCCTGATTTGGTAGGTAAAGGTTATCACAAGTCAGTTCAAGTGTGCTTAGAAAGCACAATGACGTCTCTCAACTCCCTTTGCAGGCATCTCATGAAGGGGAGCGGGTTTTAGGAGGCCAAAACTAGAAACCCCATCTTTGGTAAATAAACTGATTAGTGTCATCCTGTGTCTTTGCTGCCCACAGATAGAATGGCTGAAGTTTTTGTCCTGGGTGTCATACTTAAAGTACTATCTGAGGACTCCCAAATAACGCTGCTGTCTGCACTCCTCTCAGGGCTCAGAATATCCTGCCTCTTATTGCACAAATTTGTGTGTCAACCTCACCTTTTTTAGGGAGCTTTAAACCCTTACAGGTCAGAATTTTGGATGCTCACAGTCCCCAGAATGTAGCAGAAAATAGTTGCTGAATAAATATTTGTTGATTGAATGGATGGATAATGGACACTGCTCACACAGGAGTCAGGGGAAAAATCTCTCCACCATAGGTCCATGGGCTATTATTATCTGTCCCAACTCAAACACACTGGCTACAGGATTGCAAATTAGATTCTACTAAAAGAAAAAGGAAGCACATTACTCTTAAGTGAAAGTTTTGCTAAATTCCTCGTTCATTAATTCAACATAATTTGTTGAGTTCTTAGCATCTGCTAGGAATCATTTCAGGCTCTTGAGATTTGTGAATGGCCATAACGATTCATACAGTTGTGGAGCTTACATTCTAGTTCAAGCAGTCAGATAAAAATAAGCATAATAAGCAAATTGAGTAGTGAGCTGCAGTGGGACACATGCAATAAAAACAATGAAGCAGAAGAAATGAGATTGGGGTACTATCAGATAGGTCTCAGTATTATTTTATTTATTTCTTATTTTAGAGACAAGATCTTGCTCTGTCAGCCAGGCTGACGTGCAGTGGCACCATCAGAGTTCCCTGTAGCCTTGATCTGCTGGGCTCAAGCAATCCTCCCACTTCAGCAGCTGGGACTACAGGTGTGTGCCACTATGCCCTGCTAATTTTAAATTTTTTTCTTTTGTAGAGGCAGGATCTCACTACATTGCCCAGGCTGATCTTGAACTCCTGGATGCCAGTGATTCTCCTGCCTCGGCCTCCCAAGGTGCTGGGGTTACAGGCATGAGCCACCATTTTGCCTGGCTGGTCTCATTTTTAAATAATGTCGGCAGGGTAGGCCTCCTTGAGATGACAGCATTTGAGAAAAGACTTGAAGTCAGTGTGGAAGTTGCTATGTGGCTGTGAGAAGAGCATTCAAGGCATGGAACTGCCTGAGCAAAGGCCCTAGGTTGGGAGCATGCTGAAGTGTCCCAGTAACTGCCAGGAGGACACCTGGATTGGGGCAAATAATGGGAATGTAGCAGGAGCCAAGGTCAGGCAGGTAGTGGAGTGGCTGATCCAGGGATTTGCAGACAATAGTAAGGCCTTTGACTTAAGCTGAGTGAGAGAGTTAATTTAATTCACTCCCTCCTTTGTACTTGGAACTCCCATAGCACATTCATACCTATCCAGCAGGTCTTCAAATAATGTTGTTTTGTTCAATGTTGTTTCATTATAACGTTGATGAGAGAAAACAATCAATTTCTGGCCAGGATCAAGGTCTGTGTGCAGTTTGCACATTCTCCCCACGTCTGTCTGGGTTTTCTCCAGGTCCTCTGGTTTCTTCCCATATCCCAAAGCTTTGCATCTTTGGTGAATTCGTGTGTCTACATGGTGCCAGTCTGAGGGGGAGAGACAGAGAGAGAGAGAGATTGAGAGTGAGTGTGTGTGTGTGAGACTGTGCCCTGCGATGGGATGGCATCCTTTCCAGTGTGGGTTCCTGCCTGACACCCTGAGCTGCCAGAGTATGTTCTGGCCACCCACAATGCAAACTGGAATAAATAGATAGATAATTATTTTACTTGTTTTTATTAGTCTTTTAAAAATGTATCTATAGCTCACATTTATGTCAGTGTTTGATATTAGAAGTGTTTTTGATCTTTATTTGGAAGTTTGATGATGTTTCTGGAACCAGAAATAATGCCATAGGAACTTAATTCTTGTTTATATCTATTAGTCTATGGTAAAATTGGTTTCGTTACACATCATTTTGCTTAAAATTGCAGTTTCCAAGAACCTATTCACAATGTTAAGTGAGGACCTACTGTATCTATCTCAGCAAGCAACACATCACATTTCCCCTGTTAGACTCTCAGGTTCTCAATGTTATTTTCCAATATTATTCTTCTCTGGCCCAGAGAATGAATGCACATTATAAACATTCCATTACTGTTTGTTGAATTGAAATATAACCAACAAGTAACAGTAGCAGGAATTGCACAATGTTGTAAAATAAACATACCCCAAGTCACAGGTAGTTTATGAAGCAAATGAGTTGATGTAAGAATGTGCTGCATACTTTTGAGCTATAGGCTAATATTTTTCTTCTGAAATTCACCGTTCCTTTTGTTTTCTGCACTTTCCTCACCACCCTCTATTGGTTGCTCCTACAGTCAACTGCAGTGCTGATGTTGACACTACCCTTCTCTCTAGGGTAGCTTTGGTGATTAAGCTACTGGTCTCAAGAGCTAGGCCTCTTGATCGCAACCATGGATGCACATTGTAGTCACAGGAGAGCATCTGTAAAATCTTAGTGCTTTGGCCTCCTCATAGAGCAGTTGAACTAGAAGTTCTGAAGGTGAGACTCAGGCATAGGTATATTTTAAAAATTCCTCAGGTCATTTTCATGTCACGCCAGGGTAGAGAATCATTGATCTAAGGCTCTTCTAAGACTTTCAGAGGTGGGTCAAGCTTTTCATAAAAATTTGAACTACAGCAAAGAAAATATGGAAAATTTGCACCTCAATCTGTTGATTCTTGGCAGTTACTCAGCTTTTGTATGGTGGCAGCTCAAGGGTGTCTTGTTATGTTTATATAGGTGCACGTGTGTTGACGAAAGGAGAGAGGTTTGAAGGTTACCTGTTTTCCAGGATGGCAATGTGTTTGTAAATCAGCCCACCTGTAATACATATGCTGAATCAGGAGCCAGTTCCTAGGTTTTCTCAGATAGGAACACACAGCTGGCTGGTCCGGTCAAGGTGGACATGTGAACATCCATTCTGGGAAGCAGTGGTACTGGCCACGTATCCCCATGGATGAATGAAACTACCTTTCATCCTAACTGGATGCTTCCCATAGGTTGAGGAGGACTCTTTCATGGTTTAACTCATTCAAGTCTTGCAGTTGGGAAGGCACGCTTGTGGCTCCAATTTAGGCAACCTGTGCATTGCCTGGTCGCCTAGGGCTTACGTGTAAAGTGCCGGCCACTCCAGCGTAGCAGATCCTCAGCAGCCCTGCCATCCTGCTTTCCTTTAACCCGAGTGTGAGCGCTGGTGGTCTTCGTTGTCAGCCTTGGTCATATATACATTTTCTTCTCACAAAATAGTAAAGCAAGTCTTTCGATATATTGGGGAATAGATCTTGCTTTTTAAATATACTCATTGTCTACACAATTCTCATGGTCAGAATAGGCCATGCCCTGTAAGGCTTTCTGAATGTGTGATGAATTTAATGCTGTCACATCTTCATTTCCCCTTTATTTGTTTTTTACTGAATACTTCTGGAGTATCTTCTATGTACTATGCTACATCCTGGGAGCACAAGCTGAGTAAGACTCTTCCTTCAGCTCACATGCTAGACAAGGAAAGGGACACATAGACAGATAATCAGCAAATGATACAGGAGCTCACCAGGCACGGAGAGATGGGAAGTAGATGGAGGGCCTTTCAAGGCTATGAACACCATGAATTCAAAGTCAGGCAGTTAGGAAAATGCATCAGGGTTTGAAGAGCAAATGTATTTTTGAAATACAGGAAGTGGAGGGGATGGTGGTGGAGGTGAGGCTGGAAGCATAGGTTGGGATTGGAGTATAAAACACCTTTGTGACACATTAGAGAATTTGAATTTGATTCTGAGAAGCTAAGGTGGGGAAAATGAAAAAAAAAAAAGAAATACTTGAACTTTGTGGTTAGAAAAACCTGATTGAATTCTAACTCTGACACTTGCTCATTATATAATATTGTGCTAATGATTAGAACTAGCACAGTCTCTGTTCATTGTCTGTAAAAATAAACATGGTAACACCTAGCTTGCAGGGTTAGCATGAGGTCTACATGAGTCAGTGCTCATGACAGTACAGACAGCTGCATGGTAGGTTTTAGAGCTATGTCATCCAACACAAGAGTCACTCGTCACATGTGGCTTCCTAAATTAATTAAAATTAAATAAAAGAGTGGCTTTCTGGTATGTGCTAGCTACATTTCAAGTGCACAATAGCCATATGTGGCTAGAGGTTGTCATACTTGAAAGCGCTGATAGGGAACATTGACATCACAGAGAATTCCATTAAACAACACTGCTCCGAAGGGGTGTTTCCTTGTCTTCCTGAAAGCATCAACGTCTTAACTGATGTAGTTAATTTGTTGATAGTATGTGCTATGTTGTATTATATAAAAAAATTATTCTTTAAAATAATGCTTGGAAAGGGGCTCAGATCAAGACTGAGTTTCCCTGAGATGTCACTCAAAAGCTCATATACAACTCTGTACTGTCACGCACATGCCACCCTCAACTCTCTCTTGCGGCCATGCTGCCTACCCTGGCTCCCTGACTCTAGGATTGGAATTATGCTTGGTTTTCTTGGACATGGCTGGAAAACTGCTCCAGACCTGAGACACACATGTTTCCCTGGATAACTTACCCTGGGATGTGACCTGTATTCGCTACGAGATTGCCTGTAGGAGTGACTCATGCCATTTCAAATAACAGCTTAATTCATCCTGTTCCCTTTACTAAGGTTTTGTAACCCAGAACATCAGGGATGATGGCCATTTCTGGTGACAGGTAGACACCTGCACTGAATTTTCAATTCAATTCAACTTAGATCACTTTCCTAGAAAGAGTATATTAACTTCCAGTTTCTACTTGAGTTTTGCTCAGGCAGTTATAGCTGAACTTGTAAGTACAGGTTCTTTTTCTACATGAAACAGTTATTTTCAAGATTAAAAAATTTAGAGGGATTGTTTGGAGGATTAAAGGTGTAAAACTTGGTTGGTAAATTAAAATAAATAAGTAAATAAAGGTTTCTTTAATCACCTTGAGGAAAAAGAAGGGTTCTTGCTGACAATTGTATCATGGTACTACATTGCTATGTAATTTATTTTGTACATATAATTGACTTTTACTTGGGAAGCAAGAAAGCCACGTGGAAATGTTAAAAAGAAGCCAAGGGAGAGATCAGCTGAGAGAAATTAAATCCATCAATGTGCAAATATAATAAAGGGAAAGGAAACTGGCATTTATTGAGGGGTATATGCAAATGTAGTAAGTTGCCAGAAGGGAAGTTCTTTGCATTCTGCAGTGACTTGGGGGAATTTTGAAGAATTGGCAGAACTTTAGCTGGCTATGAAAAGTAGTTGGAATAAAGGCAAAAAGTGGGGAGGGATTTTAGATGGGGAAGAGGTGCAAAGTTGTAGAGATGGAAATGCACCTATCCTCTTTAATGGGAAGTGAATAGGCCGTTGAACACAAACTGCAGTATGTGGATGAGAAATAATTGGAAAGTAAGTTTAGATGCTCAGCCTAGACTAGGTAAGAAGGGGCAGACCTTGAATAATACAGTAATCGTTAAATATAAATTTGTTTATTGCATACTTTGGGTCAGGCAATGAGCTAAAACATTTTTTAACAGACATTACTGAATTTAATCTTTAC
This sequence comes from Piliocolobus tephrosceles, assembly GCF_002776525.5. Lineage (NCBI taxonomy): Eukaryota > Metazoa > Chordata > Mammalia > Primates > Cercopithecidae > Piliocolobus > Piliocolobus tephrosceles. The sequence goes on from NC_045438.1 coordinate 67,710,817, forward strand.
AACAATCCAATGAAGTAGGTATTATCAATCACATTTTACAGATGAGGCAACTTAAATTTAGAGAGGTTAAATAGTCTTCCCAAGGCTAAAGTTTTGGGAGACGATTCTTCATGGGTTTCTTGCATCTCTGTACATCTTGACAGCAGGGCCACTGACTGCGTTTGTTCTGGACTACATTTTTCATGGATATTTGCATAGAAAATAACTTTGAAAGATAGAGATCATGTCTCCTTCTGAAGCAAAGGGCAGGTTTATTTATAGTTTGGCATCAGGAGATGATGTGTCCACCTAGAGCGAAGTATGAGCAGGTTTACTGTCCATTATAACAGATTCAGGTTCCCTGAGTACATGGTTCCTCTCCCATAGTGTTACCTCCTGCATGTGTGTATAGGAGTCACCTGACCCTTTCACATTGCCCTGTGGAAATTGAGGCTTGGGGAAGTGGTGTGAGTGGTCACAACTCAGGTCTTACTGCTATTGTTATAAGAAACAAAATACTTTGTCTCTGACCCAGGAGTTTTGCATCTTTTAGTATTTATGAAACTGTGGCAAACCAACTTGTTAACTTGCAAATAGGCTAATTTCTCAGACCATTCATAGTTCTTAACTTAAATGTAAAACAACCTTAAAAGGCTTTAGAAATCAACTATTAGGTGACAAGGGCCTGTACTAGAGTGGTTTGAAAGGAAAAAAAATGGATGCTAGAAGTACAAAGGAAGAAATAGAACGGACGAAACAAGGTTTGGACAGAATATTTTGGGATGGAGTGTGGGGCAAGAGGTGGTCAGAAATTATAAGGTTAAAGGAGATATGAAAATTCTGAACTTGAGAGATGAATACAGAAATTAATAAACTGGTTATTGGAAGAACAAGTGGCAGCTTGTTTTGTACTTTTAGAATTTTACTTCTCTGAAGTTGAAAACTGGATATTTAAAAATTCTCTGCATAAGATCTTAGCAGAGAAAACATGCATAAAATACATCAACTAGATCCCCCCTTTCCTCACTTCTTCGCAAATCTGTGAGTTAGAGCTGTTGAGAGGACCTGGGAAGTAGCTGCTTATGGTTGGCGTCTGTGTGTGTGTGAGGTTGCAGAGGGGAAGAGAGTGGCTGGGGCAACGGCCCAGGTGCTTCTGAGGCCATGTCAAGGCATTCTTAGGCTGGCTGTAGGCTGTATCTCACTCCTAAGGAGAGCGCTCGGCTCCTAAGCACTTTTTTTTTGTTTTTTTTGGCAAAAACACCACTGAAGCTATGCTGGGTGAATGCTTTACTTTTCACGCTTTTCTCTGTGGGTTTTTTTTTTTTTTTTTTTTTTTCTTTACAGCGTCTCACTCTGTCGCCCAGGCTGAGATGCAGTGGCGTGATCTCGGCTCACTGCAACCTCCATCTCCTGGGGTCAAGCAGTCCTCCCACCTCAGCTTCCCAAGTAGCTGGGACTATAGGCACATTCCACCATGTCCAGCTAATTTCTGTATTGTTTTTGTAGAGACAGGGTTTCACCATATTTCCCAGGCTGGTCTTGAGCTCCTGAGCTGAAGCAGTCCTCTGGCCTCAGCTTCCCAAAGTGCTGGGATACAGGCGTGAGCCACTACACCTGGCCTGCTTTGCTTTCTTAACTGTGAACTTTTCTTAAAATAAAAAATCTTGGATGAACTATTTTATTTTTTTTTAATAAATAGTAATAGCAATAGTAAATGTCATTTACTATTCCTTCTTTCAGTATCCCTTATAATGTCAACAATTTTGCCAGGCATGGTGGCTCATGCCTGTAATCCCAGCACTTTGGGAGGCTGAGGCGGGTGGATCACGAGGTCAGGAGATTAAGACCATCCTAGCTAACATGGTGAAACCCCGTCTCTACTAAAAATACAAAAAATTTTCCAGGCGTGGTGGCACACATCTGTAATCCCAGCTACTCGGGAGGCTGAGGCAGGACAATTGCTTGAACCTGGGAGGTGGAAGTTACAGTGAGCTAAGAACGTGCTACTGCACTCCAGCCTGGATGACAGAGCGAGACTCCATCTCAAAAAATAAAATAAAATAATGGCAACAATTTAAATATTTTTACCTTTGTTGTCTATATAATATTTTGAGGGAGAGTTTCCTAAGAAGCAATAAAAGACACATTAAAGGAAAGGCAAATACATTCCAGCTATTTGTATATTATCATCTCCAAGGCTCCTCTGCTTTAATTATCAGTACAGAAAATCATATTGGGTTGTATTTTTGATACAATAAATCCTCCAAGAGAATCCAAGTTGATGAAGTCTGAGGGGCACAGTTGCAAAGCTCACCCTGTCGTATTCCTTAAGGGAAAAGAAGATTTCTCAGTGTTTGCTGTTTCTGAATCAGTTGCCAATGTTTGATGCACTTTGTTCCCTGGCACACATTTCCTTAGTGAGTGGCAAATTATGCAATGACAAGATTATGTCGCTGTCCTCCCCGGGAAGTCTGTGGAGCCAACACTTCACACATCTCTGACTGGAGTCTAAGGTGACTTGGGAACATAATAGCACCATTTAGTGGCAAAATGATTTTAATCTTTAAAAAAGGTGGCATGGTGTTTATTAGATCATTTTAAGAGCTATAAATTAGCCATAAATATACTGTGTAGGCATGAATCAGTTTGTCTTTCTTTTTTTTGTATGTATCACTTTTAGCATCTCTTGTATCTATGGATAACAGGTTCTCAGGTGAAGCGCCAAGCATGTCACTGAAAGCCCAGTGGAGTTAAGTGTGCAAAGTCAGTCTGAACATATGCTGTAATGGATTTGACCTCAAACAGCACTACAAAGAGAAATTGCAGATAACCATCTGAACTGACTTCTGAAGCTTGTAGTTCTGACTCCTGAGATACGGAGAGAAAAGTGAGACCAAACAGGTTGGAGCAAACAACTCAGAGAGACCAGAATGAATATAAGTCTAATTTTAAAAGTAAATAAAATTAAATAAAAATGATTTATTCTATCACTCTTTGTCTTTTATTGGTTCCCACACAATGTACACACAGTAAACTGTTTTCAGCACATGTTATACTTTTTCTGATCACATTGGTGTCTATTAAAATGAATATTTGATCAATATTAAACATATGTATACAATATGAAGTCACTGAAACCTTAGACTTTAAGTGTTATACAACATAGAGGTGATTGAGTCTTACCCTCTACCCAGGGGAAAAAATAGTCTTAACAACAGTAATTTAGACTAAGAAATGAATGCTTCCTGTGATGGGCATCTCAGTAGTTTATGGTTGCTTACTATTTAAAATTGCAGACATTATACGATATTAAAGTAAGCATTCTTATGCCATTTTTTGCCATGGCCAGCCTATCGATAGCATCTACACTACTTTGACTGCTAAAATCTACTACTGTATATGTTTGACGTCTTTATTTTACATAGTCCTTTATAATCAATGACTAGTATTTGTTATATGGTGAGCTAGACTAAAGTCTGAAGCATGTGGTCATGAAACAGCTTCAAGCTAAGCGGCTTACCAGGCATTCAGATCTGCTACCTTGATCTTCTGTTACCAAATCTGTAGATAATATGCTCTAATCAGTTAGGCCATAGGAATTTTGTATAGACTCTCACCCATATGAATGTAAACATATACACAAAGGCCTCCCTATTTGGAAAGTTATTCAACGGTACTAGAAAAGGGACTATAGAAATCATATGGATTATGTGATTTTGATTTTGCTATTCTATGTACAAGCATAACTGTACACTGTAAAATAAGGAATAATGGAAATATCAGAGCAAAAGTTTCAGGAACCATAGAAAACAGGGAGTTTTACCAGACAAGGCAGAGATACATGAATTACATTGATTTAACTTGAGGTTACAATGAACTTTGATTTTTTACTTTCTTTTAGAACTGTTTTCTTTTGTAGTGAAATGGCTAGGTTTTCACATGAAACATTTTTGAAATCATTTGTCACCTAGTTGCAGCAATACATTCTTATAAGTATCAAATGATGTGCCAGTAATTATGGCTGCTATGCTGAACAGTTATTTCTAAGTAATGCTTGCAAAATATTCTACTATGTAATTGGTTCCTGTAGTTGTAGACCCACTGATGGCACCCTTTAGAAAAATGTTTCTTTACAATTAACTCCCATGGTGAAGAGGTAGCAAAATGACTTCCAAGTCCTCTTGTATTGTCTTCCTCTTTTCTGCTGGGTTTTCCCCTCCTGCTGTTTACAATCTGAGACCAGCGCAACTATAAGATCATGTCAGACATATAATGATGCTAAGAGGAGGCACAGTTGCATGTATGCAAAATGTCAAGCCCTGAGCTGCCAGGTTTGCATTTTGTTCGCAAATGATATAGAGCCAAAATGCTGAGTGTGCTGTTGTAGGTCTGAACTTGCTCTAGCTAAAATAAACAGATAAAATAAGCGGTAGCCTGGAATAGAGGGAATGTTTAATATAACTGCCAACAGAAATATTCAATGCTATAAAACTACAATGTGAAAGCAAACATATTTACAATGGACATTATTTGGATAATTTTTTTGTGTGTTTCTTGCTCTAATTTTGGAGACTCAGAGCAAAGAACAGACAGTATGTAGAGAAGCATCTGAAAGTGATAGTTTGTTTTTTCGCATGTCTGAGAATGAAGCAACTCAGCCCCAATCATTATCATTTTGCTGTTGTTTTAAAAAAGTGCTTTCTCTTGTTTTATGGAACATGCAGAGCTAAGTACAGCATCGTGACTGACACGGTGCCATGGGGTGGGAAGTTGAAGTCATTGAGCACTCTGAATTCCCTCAGTGTGTCTCAGTGGCAGAACCCCTTGTACTAAATGTGTGTGTGCTGTTCCACTGAGAAAATGTTCAATAGCATTCTGTGTTTCTCATTTCATACCTATGGAGAAGAAGCTCAGGGGCTGCCTGTTGAGTTTCATTGTGGAGTACAGATGGTCTGGTTCAAGGTTCTTTCAAAGGCACACAGAGAAAGAAGTTATGCTTTCTGTTTATTTTTCTAAAATTATGTGCATTTTTTCCTCCTAAAATGTATGTTTTGCTCAGTCAAATATGATGTTGTTTTAATTTTAATGTATGTAGAATACATGAAAACTTTAACAATTCTTCTGAAGAAGCAGACATGAGGACTGCCTTCTGCCAGTCAATCAAGTAGTGTATATAAAATCAATTGTTATAGTTTCTCTAGTGTCTTCCAGGTAAATGCTGAGTTTGTATATAATAAGAATATATACAGTTGCACTTGCATTGTGTCTTTTTCTAAATGCAGCTAAGTATCTCTTGACTGACTGAATTACCTCCTTTGAAGATATTGTTAGCGAATACCTAAGTCTGTGAAAGTAAAGGAATTAGCAGAAAGATAAAACTATATGTAAATAACATACAAACAATATTTTGAAATCCTTCAAAACATTAAGAAAAGTCCTTGGAATAATTAGATAGTTGACATTTCATAACACATTTGTTAAATGGTTAAGCACCGAATGGAGAAATGTCCCTACTGTTTCATAAGCAGGTTTTGGCAAATGGTCTGTTTGCCCAAATTATACGTATGTCCAGCCTTACACTTGTCAGGAAAATATATCTTTCAATGGACTTTTAGCTGATAAGGGAATATTAACCTCTTTTATCATTATGTAAAAAATTTCTTCTCTTCAAGGCAGAGAAATGGTATGCAGTTGACTTTAGCTTTCTTGCAAGAAAAGTGTGATGATGTATTGCATTAGAGGATATGTAAATGGAACTTGAAAACTCACCTGTGAATTTAACTATGAACACTACTTGAACTATCTCCATTGGCTTGAAAAGAAAATCATGACAACTGAAACTGAGAATGGAAGAGGAAAAGTGAAAATACAATGTAAAAGTGGGGGTGCAGCTTTAAATGGAGAACCACATTGTAATATCAAGTGACTTCACTGAGTCCATTTCCTTTCTGAAAATAAGCTTCTATTTCATATGTAATTATTAAATAAAAAATAGAGCAAAAAGGGGAAAAGCAGTTTAGGTTCTGGCCATATGTTAGAATACACAAATGCCAACCCAACACAAAACAAGCAGACAGATGACCTCTTGCCTTAGATTGTGATAAGTTGTTTGATAGATGATTTTGAGTTCACCAAACTGATGTTTTTGCATTATTTATAAAATTCATTCTATTTAAATAGGAAATACAGACAAGCTGTTTAGCAAAGTATCTGGGAATATTTTGAGGCTACATCACAAATTAAGAGACGCAGTTTTTTTTCTCCTTTTGGAGGAGAATGTTCCAAATACAAAATTGATGAGAATGAGATTCTTATGTATAAAATAAATTTGACTTGAAAGGAATCTCTGCCCTCAAGTGGAGTTGTGATTTGGGTTTATTAATATAGAAATTACCTTGAAGCCAGGTACAGAGTTTTTAACCACATCAGTCATTTATGAAGTTAATGATAACATGCTAATAAATTGCTTGTAAGGGGAAGCTTTGTTCAGGAAGAAATAAAGAAAGAAGCAAAACTTTGATGATTGATGTTGATCATGGAAAAAAATATTACTACAAGGACTGAATGACATTGACTTAAAAGAAATAAGCAGAAGGTAATAGACTCAAGGATAAAAAGCAAAAATAAAAATGCAGGATGCCTGGCTAGGAATAAGCATGATAAAGAATTGGCTGCTATAATTGACCAAAAAATATGTTCAGATTCATATATCTATATGAATGTGTTTGACTCTTTTTAGATTTACTAGATTAATAAATCAAATAATTAAACAGATTTGTGAGTGTAAGTACAAGTTATAGTCATCATTGGTGAACTGTTGTGAAAAAACAAATGCAGTTTGTAGTATATTCCTAGCTTACGCTAAGGACAGAAGTGAAAGAGACTGGCCTGAAAACAATCTATCTTGACACCAGCCAGAAAGGTACTAGGATGTTGTGCTTCATCTTGTTTCATACACTTTTAAAGTCATGTGGCTAAAGGAGATAAGTTTATAAAAGCATATCATAGATGTTAAAGTTTGGAAAAGGGTCAATTGGGTTGAAATTGTTAAGTGATGTAGAGTTTTTATGAGGTAAATGTACGGTGATTGTTTCTGACATCCATAAGCTGAACTACTCATTAGTTAATAGTACGTTTATGGAAGGCTAATACATGGGCACTTTGCCAGGTATTACATGGAGTTCAGAAAAGTCTTAGCAGTCTTTTTTGTAGAAGAAGTTTGCAATTTACTCATGGAAGACATGAGTAAATTAAAAAATTAATAAAATAAATTGATGTGGCTATTGATTATAAGAGCCATAGAATTTGACAAGAAAAGGGGTATTAGTATGAGTTGCTGGAGAGGGCTTCTTAGAAACTATGGTTTACTTGGGTTTGCAAAATAAGCAAGACTTGGGAGGAGAGTTGAGTTGAAAACATTTTGGCGAGAGATGCAGGGTGAGAGGAATATGTATACAGACAAAGGAGCAGAGACGGTTGGCAAGAGTGCAAAATGTTTATGTTGGTTTCAAACTGATATAAATACAGTCTTGAATTCTGAAAGTTTCATATTTATTTCTGTTGGGATTGCCACACTATGTGGTAAATAAATATATATGTTTGGCAACGCCAAAGTTAAAATGAAGAAAATTCTGGTCTCAATATTTTAAGATTGGAAATGACCTTAAATATATGTCAACTTTTCATTTCACATGTGAGATTTAAAGAGATGAAGTTAATGATGAAGGTTACTCACCTTGTTAATCCTAGGGTGGGAATAAAAGTCAGATCCCTTGATTCTAGCCTGGTGTTCTTTTTGCTAACACCTGCTGAGTTTATTTTTGTATGAAATGAAATGACAATTTTGATCCTGTTTTTAAAGCCTTCTTTCATACTTTTGAACCAATGTTTTGAAATTTGCTGGTTACCATCCTTGGAAAACAATTCTGATGAAATTTACAAGCAATTGCTGATCACAGGTGTTTATGCATTAAATCCATTGAGATTACTTAGGGGTGAAAAGTTCTTTGTATCATTAGTGATATTCTTAATCAAGCGATCTGAAGGCTATCATCAGAGCAGAGAAAAATTAGTTTTAGATTTTCTTTATTGATATATGTTGACCTTTTAATCCCACTGACTGACAAAGTCACCGAAGATATGTTCTTTCTTCCGTGGCTCCCAGCCCTGGCTGCCTTCCATACTCGTGTCAAAGGTGCTTTACATTCTGCTGCTGCTACCATTTTCTACGAGCTGGCAATGTGCTTGTCTGTCCATTAATGGTTTGGAAAATGATTAATAGGCTCCCCTACCCCACACTGAAAAAGGGGGAGCTCCAGATCGTTCATAAATGCACAGGGATGATGCACAGGAGGAGTGACCTCCTTTGGTACAGTGGCCCCATGGGCACCTAGCAACTGAAATATACAATGAGATGTTCTCATGCTAATGTGGAAAACCTGAGAGAAAATGCAAAATTAAATTTCACTTATCAATGTGTACACTTATAAATTTTAATGTTATTTTTTACAATTCAAATTAAGGCTAGGAGATATAATGGACAACATTTTAAGGTTTCTGAGTGGGTTCAATTTTTATTTATGTCACTAATGCCAAACATTATTCTAAGACTCATTCCCTCTTGAGCTTGTCCATCTGTTATGTGACCTGAACAACCTTCCTTATTCCTTCTATATTTGTAGAATTTTCTTTCTTGGTTGAATTAAAAAGAAAAAGAAAGAATAAAACAGCTTTCTTTCATTTAAAGTGACTAACGAAAAACCATAAATTTTTTAATACACACACACACACACACACACACACACATATATATATAATGGTGTTCTTTTTGCTAACACCTGCTGAGGCCATAATTATATAATTAATTATATATAATTAAATTAATTATATTATATTTAAATATATAATTAAATATATACTTGATTATATATAATTAATTATATATAATAATCTCCCATGCACACACACACACATACACACACATACATATATATGGGAGAGAACTGTTCTTTTCCCAACACACATCATATCCTTAATTAATATTATAGGCCACCTGGTGCATTAATAAGTATTTTGCATTAAAAGAGTTGAAAATGGAAGGTTAACATTAGGAAAGGAGGGTCACACAATGAATGGTTTCAGGAATAATTCTAAAAAAATCTTAAAACTATGAAAGCAGTCATATTTATAAAACCCCCACAAGATATTGTTTTATTTTTAATTAGATTAAGTAGTTTGAAATTTTTACTACTGAAACACTTGGAAAATCACTGTTTTTTAAATGTAATTCACTCCAGTTGACTAAATCACTTGATTGCTCTGTATTCTTTAAAGGTGCAATAGTCATCACCATTTGATTCAGTAAAAAGCAAAATCCTTTTAATATATGAGATGGGACCATCTACAAATTATTGATTAAATGATTGAATTTTTTTTGACTTGATTGATTTGGTATCATTTTCATTCAATTTTTGGGCTTCTTTAGAAAGAGTCAGGATGATTTACAGTAGAGGAAATATCAAGCTGTATATTAAATTTTGCTCCTGATTCTTTAGTTTTCTGGAAGATCTTGGCTAAATTTCAAACCTCAAGTTTCCTATCTGTAAAGAGCAGAACAACATAATATAAATATCTATAAAGATAAAATAATACACATAAAACCTTTTTGAACTTTAAGATGTTATAGATATTTAGTTCATTGATATTACAAGTATCTGAATTAGTTCTAGAACATTTTTTCTATCATTTTTTCCCACACTCTAATAATGCTTCTTTGCAATGCCTACATTTTCCTATATTTTCTTCCTCTTGTTTTTCTCAAACACTTCCTGTTTCTTTTCTTTTTTTTTTTTTTTTTTTACCTTACTTTTACCATTTGAAGCTATGAGGATTAATTCCCTATGAATATTGTACTGCCTATGTGCTCTTTGCCCTCTTCATTGTCAGGATTATTGCTAGCATCCTTAAGGATGGTTTTAAATTTTCTTTCGTGGACATTGGTGTGTTTGATCTTGCCATTTTTTCTTTAAGATATCATTATATACTATACATTTGAACTTCTTTTGTGTATGTGCATCACATCCAACTGTGGTGTGTGGCTGCAGTTAGGGAAAGGGAGTATGTTTTACGAGAATTTGAATTTCTCTATGTTAGACATTAATGAGTTTAGTAAAATGCATTTTGGAGTTCAAAGATGGAAACAATTTTTAGTAAAGTTTTGAAATCATCACTCTCTGGAAGGCCTAGAGATAAGAGGCAAATCTGTTGGTTCTGGCTCTTTGGTAACCCCATGAACAATAGCCATGGTGACTGTGCTTGCAGTGTACATTCAGCACACATTGTCTGTCTCCCCATTTAGGCTTGACCTTTGATCTTTTCTGTAACAGAACTAAATGTGAGCATGTTGTCTGACCTCTCTAGGAGAGGCACTGAGGAGCCACAGGGGAATTAACATGGAGATTTATCCTCATAGCACCTCTTTGTTGATGTGGCTGCCCTGATTAAACATAGTATTTTTATTTATGAAGAGCTGTTGTAGAGACATTCTTTATTAAATATTTATTGAGGATCTACTATAAATAAATCACTGTTCAAGGTGCTAGGAATACTTTAATGAAAAGGGAGGCATGATCGTAGTCTGACAGGATTACCCTTAGTTTTGTTCCTTTGGGTATAGGTCATGAAGATTAGGGAAATCATGGAACCATTGCTTGCAGGAGGTCATTTTCATTTGAAACTGTGAGAGATCCTGTGGAAATACCTGTTTAGTATATTTTATTCTTTGCCACCATTTTTGGAAATAATATATTAAATTTGCATATTTTTTCTCTCTGTTCACATTGTCAATCACCGAGTCATGGAGTTTCAAAGATAATAAAGTTTGAAATTTTAGCATACTCTGAAATCATACAGAGATTATTTCTGTATTGTTCATTTTAGAGAGAAAAAAATCGTATTTTATTTTCATGGGGCCTTGCAAAACAATGCTAACAAGGTTTTTCTGGCAGTGGATAAAGAACTGTTTTCCTGAATTTCTTGATGCATTTTGAATCCACAATAATGTTGCATTTAAATGATTTTTAAAGTTGTCCTCTGTGAATTTACTAATTCATTTGTCTATTTATAATTTTTATTATGTATTATTTAAGATCTACTAAAATGTGTAACACTTTTGTATATTATGAAGCGTAATAGTAGAGTGCAGCAGGGAACATGCCCACCTGGGCTGGTGGTGAGTAGGTGTTCACCTTAGTGGCTGTTCAGGTCATTTCTGGCTGTTTCTGTTCTAATTGATTTGGGGTTATGTCCCATCATTGGTTAAACATTTTGGATATTTCCCCCATCACCATCCAAGTTTTGAACAAGGGCATTATCAGTACTGCTGAATATATCTTTTTGCTCCCTTTAACCACTATCCTGAGTTGTGTGTATTTCATTTATTTGCTTTTTTTTTTTTTTTGCAACAAAAGAATATGTCTCAAAACAAGATATTTTGCTTTCCTGTTTTGGGTTTTATAAAAATCATATAATCCTATATACATTTGTATACAGCTTGCCATTTTCACTCAGTATTCTGTCTCTCAGATTCACTGAGTCTGTTCTGTATAGTAGCTTATTCTTTTTCACAGCGCTCTGCAATGCCACTTCTGCCATAAATTACATTTTCTTACATCTAGGAGCCTGTTTCTGGGCTGTCTATTCTGTTGCTTTGGATCAAAGTTTCTTTAGAAATTCCCTACTCTAATAACACATTGTTGTAATTGTCCTTTGTAATAAGTTTTGATATCCACGAGGGCAAAACTCCCATTTTGTGCATATTCCTCAGGATATCTTGGCAGTTCTTGAGCTTCTGTTATTCTATAAAATTTTTAGTATGAGTTTTTCAAGTAACTTGAAAAAAGTTGGGATTTAATTAAAATGTACTCATTCCAAAAATAATTTTGAAGAAAATTAATGCTTTGTAAACTTCAGCCTTCTTTTTAGCATCCAGCACTCAATCAGAAAAACAACAACAACAACAACAACAACAACAACAACAACAAAAACCAGAGCCAGCAGGAGATACTTACATGATTGTGAGGCTATCTAGGACATGCGGTCAGGAAGGACAGGCTGGAACTTCTGGGACATGCTGAAACTATTGTCCATATATGGAATTTCTACTTCAAGGAAGTTTCAGCTTTGCTCTTAAGGCCTTTTAACTGATTGAATCATGCCCACCAAGATTATGTAGGATAATCTCCCGTATTTAAAGTCAACTGAATTTAGACTTTACAAAAATACCTTTATAGCAATGAGGCAGGAGAATAGGGTCTGGAGGCAGGGAACCTAAGGCCGTTTCATGCTGACTTCCTAGAACTAAATTGAAAAGAAAACCCTAACTTTCTACACCTGAGCAACAAAAGGATCAGAGGCTACTACTCCCTTTGCAAACCCCGACCTTTTCTGATGGGAAATTGAAAGTACCTCTGGTACAACCAATCAGATATTTGCATAGGAGTGTAACTTTGTAACTTCACTTCACCCTCTAATTGGATGCTTTCTGCAACCAATCAGACTGATTGCGGGGCACCACTTTATTGACATGGGGTAAAAACAAAGTGGCCGAAGTGAAACCTCTAGCGGGTATTTGGACCGCAAAAATTCTGTAAGGGGGCCCTTGAGCCGCTGCTCCAGCTACTCCTACCCTGTGAAGTATACTCTCGTTTTCAATAACTCTCTGCTTTTGTTGCTTCATTCTTTCATTCTTTCCTTGCTTTCTTTGTGTGTTTTGTCCAATTCTTTGTTCAAAACGCCGAGAACCTGGACACTCTCCACCGGTAACATCAACATCTAGAATAATATCTGATGAAATAACTGATACAATTTGGCACATAAAACTGACCATCACACTTGTCACAAACTTGGTAGGTTTCTCCATTTATTTATATTTATTTTTCCGTATTGAATGCCTTTTTATAAACGAATTTTCTCTATACAGGCCTACTTTTTAATTTATGTTTTCTACCAGTAACACCTCTTGGTGTAGGGAAGTGCAGTTGATTTTTATATATGGATTGATTTATCTAACTTGTTAAACTCTATTTTTAATACTCTTTCTGGAGATTCTCTTGGGTATTTCATTAATATGTATGCAGTTATATCATTTGTAAGGATAATAATGTTTTATCTATTGTGCTTATGCTTTTTAAAGATTAATTTTAAAATTACTTATGGTGAAATTTATTCTTTGTGTTGCACAAAGTTCTGTTACTTTCAGCAAATGCATGAAGTCATCTATTTACCACTACAAGCAAAATAAAGAATAGTTTCATCATCCTCCAGAGCTCCTCTGTGCCACACACTTGTGTGCAGTTCTTCTCCTCTCCCAGAAACTCTGGAAGCCACTGATTTGTTTTCCATCCCTGAGTTTTGCCTTTTTTAGAATGTTGTAAAAATGGAATTTCACTGTGGGTGAATAGTTGTTGTTTTTCCTCTTAGGAAATTCCTATGAGTGTATGTTTAACTTTCTAAGAAACAGCTAAACTGTTTTTCCAAAGTGTCTGCACCATTTCCATTCTCACCAGCGTTCAGTTACGCTGCATCTTTGTTAGTACAAAAAGATTTTCTTACTTTTTTCATTTATTATGCTTGAGTTTTAAGGGTTTAATATGTTTGGAATACAAGCCTTTTATCAGGTATGTAATTTGCAAATATTTTCTGCTAGTTCAAGGTTTTTCTTTCTCAATAGCGTCTTTTGCAGAGTGCAATATTTTGAATTTTGATTAAGTCCAAGTTATTATTATTTTCTTTTCTATTTCATGCTTTTGGGGTCAGATCTAAGAAATATTTGCCTAATTCAGCATCGCAAAAATTTTCTCCATGTTTTCTTCTGAAGTTTTATAGTTTTACATTTTATACTTATATCTATGGTGTGTTTTGAATTAGTATTTTGTATAAAATGTGCAGTGTGGGCTGAGATTCATTTTTCTGCATATTGGTATCTACCTAATTTTCCCAAGACTGTGTGTGTGTGTATGGGTAGGTGTTTGAAACAAAAAGACAAACATTCTTGTTTCTACTACCCAGTGGGAATTTGGCTCTTATTAGTCAAGGGTAAAAGAGTAAAATATGCACATTTTAGTCACCTAACATGGGAAATTTAGCAGCTCAAACACCTTGAACACAAATACCCCAGTTACAATAATGTAACTCCACATGGTCTCTTATATGGTTACTGCAGGCATACAAATAGAGGGAAAGTGTTATTTTATATTGCAGTAGTAGAAATTTCTACTTTGTATCACCTTCCAATAAGACTGTGTATTTTTTTTTTTAATTATACTTTAAGTTCTAGGGTACATGTACAGAACACGCAGGTTTGTTACATAGCTATACGCGTGCCATGGTGGTTTGCTGCATGCCTCAACCCGTCAACTACATTAAGTATTTCTCCTAATGCTATCCCTCCCCTAGCTCCCCACCCCCTGACAGGCCCTGGTGTGTGATGTTCCCCTCCCTGTGTCCATGTGTTCTCACTGTTCAATTCCCACTTGTGAGTGAGAACATGTGGTGTTTGGTTTTCTGTTCTTGTGTTAGTTTGCTGAAGACTGTGTGTTTTTAAGATACCTAACTATTGCCGCAAAATTTCTAGGGAAAAAGGGGAACATCTGTGTAATTTGGTCAGTCGAGACTATCAAGTGTTTGAGCGAGTGTGTTAAGTGGTACACAACCCAACAGGCTGTTATAATGAGGAAGCTCTGCAAATTGACTGCTGGACTCCACCTGTAGCTTACAGCCATAGAGAACATAAATCAGATATTATCAATTCCCTGAAGTCTGTGTCCATAAGCAAAACCTTTTCTTCCAACATGTTTAGTGATAATCAAATCTTTATACCTAGACATGATGTCATGGGGTAAAGGGAGCTAATAGTTATTAAGCTTCTGCTGAATGGTACCACAGAATACAGTGTTTTACATACATCCAAATTCAATCCATCTTCACATAAACCTAGTGTGCTAAGTATTAGTATTGTATTTCCATGGTATAAGAGACTGAGGTTCAGAGAGTTATAAGAGTTTACTCACAGTCACGCACCTAGAAAATACAGGAGCCAGGTATCAAACACGATTATTGTTCCAAAGCCCATGAGTGAAATCCAGGAATGATTCTTTTCTGTAAATCCTTAAATCCCTTTTTTATAAGAACATTCTTATTGTTGCTAAGAAATGACCTTTCCTTGCTTTAGAAAGCTTGTTGCTTAGTCCAAAGTCCTCAATATTGAAGTTCTTTTGGCTGAAGTTGTTGATTGGACTGGTTTAGTGCCTCTTTACATGGTTCTAGTCTGTTCTCACTTTATAGCTCTGCTAAGCCATGGGGCCATATAGCCTTGGCACTGAAGGAATTAAAGAAAAATAATGAAGTTTCCATCGTTCACAAAGCGATCTTCTACCTTAGGGAGAGCTATAAAAGGACATACAAAAATCAAACAACTAAAAAATAGTGGTTGTTTACTCTCAGCAAGGAGGATTGATTTTTACTTGTTCTGTTTTCGATTAATTTACCTAATTTAACCTTTAAAAATGTCACCTTCCCTTTCAACCTCAGTAATAAATATACGTTTTCTCCTGATTTAATTTTAGAAGCCTCCCCATTTACTTTCAGCAGCTGCTTCCCTTTTGGGTTGAGTTGGATTGGGAGGGAGGAAAGAAGGATGTGGAAAGAAAGTTTTTGGAATGTGCCATTTCTTTCACTTACACTAGTACAAGCTTCCAGAGTGTGCTGGCTTATTAAGCATGGATAAATGTGTGGGTACAATGGTAGGGTTGAAGAAGAATAACAAATGAGTGAGGAGTTAATAAAACCAAACACCATAAAAAGTATCCTAGCTATTTTCGAAACAAATGATTTCAATAAGCTGTTGCTGAATGAAATAGAAACCTTTTGCTTTGCAGTAAATGTATATTAGTGCCTGTGTGTCACATCTTCACTCAGCTCCCTAGCATGGTGCCAGAGACAGTGCTTCCCAAAATTTTATATGTATTCAAATCACCTGGGATTGTTGTTAAAATGCAGATAGATGTGCTCTGCACATCAGGTCTGGGGTAGGGCTGAGATTGTGGTTTCCTTCCTTCCTTCCTTCCTTCCTTCCTTCCTTCCTTCCTTCCTTCCTCCCTCCCTCCCTCCCTCCCTCCCTCTTTCTTTCTTTCCTTCTTTCTTGATGGAGTCTTGCTTGCTCTGTCACCAGACTGGAGTGCAGTGGTGCGATCTCAGCTCACTGCAACCTCCGCTTCCCAGGTCCAAGTGATTCCCCTGCCTCAGCCTCCCAAGTAGCTGGGATTACAGGCACATGCCACCATGCCTGGCTAATTTTTTTTTTTTGTATTTTAGTAGAGACGAGGTTTCACCATGTTGGCCAAGACAGTCTCGATGATCCTTGGCCACATGATCCACCCGCCTTGGCCTCCCAAATTGCTGGGATTACAGGCGTGAGCCACCATGCCTGGCTGAGATTGTGGATTTTTAACAAGCTCCCAGGTGATGCTGGCACTGCTGGTCTTTGGTCTGCCTTTTGAGTAGCAAGGCTGTAGAAATTTTAATCTTTGAAAGTATAATCTTGTTAAGGATTCTACATGGGAAATCTGGCTAGGTTTACATATACTTTACCTATATAAAGAGAAGAATTTAGGTTATCTTTTTTCAATGGAAAGCTTGCACTCAGTATTTTTAAATAAGGAAGACAAAATGAGTAACAGCTCTACTTCATGACTTACTCTATGCCGGGCACTATGCTAAGGTCTTTACATATATTATATTATTTAATTCTCATATCTATGATGAGAGACCTAGTTTATTATTTACATTTATGATAAGTAAACCAAGGCATAAAGCAATGTTTCCATAACTGTGTGAGGCCACAGAGTTAACAAAGCAGTAAAGGCTGCATTGAGACTTTGGTTGGTTGATTACCTCTAAAACTTGTACTGTTAATCACTACTGTATTATAAAATATTGGACAGTGATTAAAAAATCCTTTTCTATGGAATGAAATGAAGATGAGCATAAACTTTAAGTCTGATGTGGGTTCAAGGCCTGAGTCTTCTATTTAGCCCTGAGAAAATCTTGTAGTTCCAGTCACCTCATTTGAAAGTGGAGATTCTATTTGCTCTGCTCTTGTCTGCATGTTGACGTTGTGAAGTTCAAATGAAATTATGACATGACATGTTTTGTGACTTGCAAAATAGCACAAAGGGGTAGCACCCCCACCATTTATTGTCCACTGTATGTGAAAAATAGGCATGATGACTTCATAAAAACTCAGATATTTGGTCCAGTCTCATTTGATGCTTGCCAGTAGGAGAATCTTCATGAAAAAGGGAGCTTGCTGCATTTGAGTCACAGCACAGAGTGAAAATATGTGTAGTTCAGGACACTCAGTATTGTCTTGCCCAATCTTGGGCATATTTCCTTATCTTCCATTTGAGGAAGGTGAGATGGTGGTCTCTAAATTACTTCCCACATCTAACAGCTAAGTTTTTGAATTTTGCTTCCAACTGATTGATAACTGCTGTCTTGCAGGGTTTGGATGATGGTGATAATAATGATGCTGATGGTTTTCTGACTTTGCCTCTGTTTCTTTGTGCATATATTTTCTCAAATTCTAGTTAAGAAATTAATTTTCTTATAAGTTACAACTAGTTTTTATTCGGAGTTAATTCAAAAGTAGGAGAGAACGTAAAAGGATGACAAAATAAGGTACAATTTGCAGGCTGAGAGTGGAGATTTCTGGTCAGTACACAATATTTCAGACAGAGACCTGCTTTAGGGAAATGTGTGACCTGCAACCCAGCTTTAGTAGATATTACAAATCTCAGACCTGAGGAGAAATAGCAGGAATGAAGTTATATGCTCAGTTAATATGGAATCAGGAAAAAAAAAAAAAAACCAGGAACAGAATAAATTCCTGAGCTCCATGGAGAGAGTGGAGAAGTAAAAGTTGGCCATGATTAAGTGGAGATCCAGAAACCAGACAAGTGCTACCAAAGAAAAGTGAATGACTTAGATGTCTGTGACACCACAGGGAAAGCATAAAGAAAGGCTGTGCTTTTTACAAATAAAAAGAACTGCCATTTAGTGCTTTTCAATATACACATCACCATTAAGTATAATGCTGCATTTTATTTTGATAACATTCCTTTGTGATATAAATACGTATCTCCACTCCACAG
>NC_045438.1:67729404-67762492 GCF_002776525.5 Piliocolobus tephrosceles
TTTTTTTTTGTATTTTAGTAGAGACGAGGTTTCACCATGTTGGCCAAGACAGTCTCGATGATCCTTGGCCACATGATCCACCCGCCTTGGCCTCCCAAATTGCTGGGATTACAGGCGTGAGCCACCATGCCTGGCTGAGATTGTGGATTTTTAACAAGCTCCCAGGTGATGCTGGCACTGCTGGTCTTTGGTCTGCCTTTTGAGTAGCAAGGCTGTAGAAATTTTAATCTTTGAAAGTATAATCTTGTTAAGGATTCTACATGGGAAATCTGGCTAGGTTTACATATACTTTACCTATATAAAGAGAAGAATTTAGGTTATCTTTTTTCAATGGAAAGCTTGCACTCAGTATTTTTAAATAAGGAAGACAAAATGAGTAACAGCTCTACTTCATGACTTACTCTATGCCGGGCACTATGCTAAGGTCTTTACATATATTATATTATTTAATTCTCATATCTATGATGAGAGACCTAGTTTATTATTTACATTTATGATAAGTAAACCAAGGCATAAAGCAATGTTTCCATAACTGTGTGAGGCCACAGAGTTAACAAAGCAGTAAAGGCTGCATTGAGACTTTGGTTGGTTGATTACCTCTAAAACTTGTACTGTTAATCACTACTGTATTATAAAATATTGGACAGTGATTAAAAAATCCTTTTCTATGGAATGAAATGAAGATGAGCATAAACTTTAAGTCTGATGTGGGTTCAAGGCCTGAGTCTTCTATTTAGCCCTGAGAAAATCTTGTAGTTCCAGTCACCTCATTTGAAAGTGGAGATTCTATTTGCTCTGCTCTTGTCTGCATGTTGACGTTGTGAAGTTCAAATGAAATTATGACATGACATGTTTTGTGACTTGCAAAATAGCACAAAGGGGTAGCACCCCCACCATTTATTGTCCACTGTATGTGAAAAATAAGCATGATGACTTCATAAAAACTCAGATATTTGGTCCAGTCTCATTTGATGCTTGCCAGTAGGAGAATCTTCATGAAAAAGGGAGCTTGCTGCATTTGAGTCACAGCACAGAGTGAAAATATGTGTAGTTCAGGACACTCAGTATTGTCTTGCCCAATCTTGGGCATATTTCCTTATCTTCCATTTGAGGAAGGTGAGATGGTGGTCTCTAAATTACTTCCCACATCTAACAGCTAAGTTTTTGAATTTTGCTTCCAACTGATTGATAACTGCTGTCTTGCAGGGTTTGGATGATGGTGATAATAATGATGCTGATGGTTTTCTGACTTTGCCTCTGTTTCTTTGTGGATATATTTTCTCAAATTCTAGTTAAGAAATTAATTTTCTTATAAGTTACAACTAGTTTTTATTCGGAGTTAATTCAAAAGTAGGAGAGAACGTAAAAGGATGACAAAATAAGGTACAATTTGCAGGCTGAGAGTGGAGATTTCTGGTCAGTACACAATATTTCAGACAGAGACCTGCTTTAGGGAAATGTGTGACCTGCAACCCAGCTTTAGTAGATATTACAAATCTCAGACCTGAGGAGAAATAGCAGGAATGAAGTTATATGCTCAGTTAATATGGAATCAGGAAAAAAAAATAAACCAGGAACAGAATAAATTCCTGAGCTCCATGGAGAGAGTGGAGAAGTAAAAGTTGGCCATGATTAAGTGGAGATCCAGAAACCAGACAAGTGCTACCAAAGAAAAGTGAATGACTTAGATGTCTGTGACACCACAGGGAAAGCATAAAGAAAGGCTGTGCTTTTTACAAATAAAAAGAACTGCCATTTAGTGCTTTTCAATATACACATCACCATTAAGTATAATGCTGCATTTTATTTTGATAACATTCCTTTGTGATATAAATACGTATCTCCACTCCACAGATGAAGAAGTTAAGGATTAGAGAGGTTAATCATTTACTCCTGAAGTGGAGACACTAAAATAGAGACTTTAAATTCCATGCATTTCTCACCTATTCTATAGGCTCATTTGAGCCAAATTTAATAGAATGCATTAATTCCACAAAGCAATAAAACTTCCCATATAAAATTATCTTATACATATTCTTCTTATTCTAAAAATTAGTTCTCACAACTTAGATTATTCTCCCCTCAATTTTTTTTCTTAATTTTTATACAAAAAATGAGTTTGGGAGACAGGGTCTCGCTCTGTTGCCCAGGTTGGAGTGTAGTGTTGGGATCTTGGCTCACTGCAACTTCTGCCTCCTGGGTTCAAGCAATTCTCATGCCTCAGCCTCCTAGGTAACTGGGAATACAGGTGCACACCACCATGCCAAACTCATTTTTTGTATTAGTTGTACATGTTGGCCAAGCTGGTCTTGAACTCCTGATCTTGGGTAATCCACCTGCCTCGGCCTCCCAAAGTGCTGGGATTACAGGTGTGAGCCACTATGATGGGCCATATTAGCTTCAATTCTTAAATCTGTTCTAGGGGAATTAAAAATGCCTCTCTTTCTGCCTCTGTGTACCCTATAGTCTCCCACATCTAGATGCCTCTTAGAGCTGGAAAAAATTGTGTCTTCTTGCAGGCATTGACAGGTACAGGAGGGAAGGGAAGATCATGACTGCCATTGTCCTCATGGACCTTCACTGAATATTTTCTACACTGTCTAGACTATCTAGAGTATAGCATTGGTAATGATAAAGCTCCTGTGGATTGGCTAATATTGTAAAATATATAAAAACAATATTTTCAAAGGTAATAAAAAGGCAAAGACCCACTAGCTGTCATATAGTAACTTTTTTGAGTATTTTATGTCTCCTGCCCAATATGGGTCTCGTTTTCCTAGTTTTTCTACCTGGCTTTGACTTTTGTAAGTTACTCAGATCTGTAGACTGTTTTTAAAATTACATTTACTCTTATTTGACACCGTCCCAGTTAAATCTGATGAAAATTTGATCATATACATTATATATAAATATATACATATTTAAGGAGAGCTTTAAGACTGTGTATCTCACCAATAATTATCTCTCTGCTCTACCTGCTGCCACTGAATTGGTGACTTCTGCAGGCTGGGGCCTGTTCATACCCTGAGCCTGCCTCTGCCTCCAGCCTGGGAAGAAGAAATGTAATGCCTTTGGTCAAGCCGAGTCTGGACTAGGAAGCAGGTACACAGCTGAACTTCCATTGCTAACCCTGCAATCAAACCTCTTCTGGGGCAAAGATTTTCTATGTGTTAATACTAAAAAAGGCAATGTGATTTATATTTCCCACATTAAAAAATTTAGATAAAATCACTTTTCAGAAATATCCAGTGAGATACAAGGAGAATAGGTGCTTTTTACTACTAAACTCCTTGGGATCAGGTGTTATTTTCATGTTTGGCTACCTTTTATTCGACATTTTCAATTTTTTTTTGGTTGTTCTCAGGCTCAGGTGAATGTGCAGCCTCCCAGAACCCTCATTTAACTGCCAGTTTTGGCACCTGGTTAAATGTATTGGCTTGCTTGCTTTTGCATTCTCTCTCTCTATTGGACTTGGTGTTCTGGGCCACTTGCTAGCATATTCTAAAATGAAAAAGGAAGTAAGTAACATAAAGTGCTATTTTCAGACGTTGAGACTACAAACTGAAATATTGGGACTTACTGCTAGCTCTTAACATGTACATCTTCTTCTTCCCTAAACATACTATCAAAGAAAATTGGCCCTATAGCAGTAAAAGACCAACAAACAAGCAACAAACACAACTTTTCTAAATGGAGATTTAGTTATGTATGAAAGATTCCTAGTGATTGATAGGAAAATCTTATTTCTGACCTATTTCTGCATTCCTGAGGGTAACGTATCACTGTTTACTTGGATATGTTATAATACTTTTGTTTGTAAACACCTTCCCCCACTGTTAGCTTTGGTTTAGTTAATTGTTCACTTTGTAAATTTTCTGTCTGAACAAGAAAAACCACATCTTATTCATTAGAGGAATAAGGGTAATCTGAATTTACGTAGAAAAAGAGCCATGGGAAAACCAGCAATGGTCTTGAGATTAGATTTGTGTTATATGATTCTGTTATTGTGTATTGTTCACAGGTAAGTGCCTTAGAAGTTCCTATTTATAGGTATTTATCCTGGCATATCAGAAAAAAAAAACCTTTGTAATTCAATAATTTCTACCTGTTAGCTGAATGTACTTTTGTAGTTTTTTTTAAAAAAAGCTTTATTATAGTATCTATTAAATGCATACTCCGATTAATGTTTTAGAATGATACAAAGGCGGGCCAGGCGTGGTGGCTGACGCCTGTAATCCCAGCACTTCAGAAGGCTGAGGCAGATGGATCACCTGAGGTTGGGAGTTCGAGACTAGCCTGAGGAGCATGGAGAAACCCCGTCTGTACTAAAAATACAAAATTAGCCGGATGTGGTGACACATGCCTGTAATCCCACTATTTGGGAGGCTGAGGCAGGAGAATTGCTTGAACCCAGGAGGTGGAGGTTGAAGTGATCGTGACATTGCATTCCAGCCTGGGCAACCAGAGTGAAAAAAAAAAAAAAGAGAGAAAGAATGATACAAAGGGTACTTTTACTGAAAGGTTTTATTAACCTGTTGACATTTGAAATGAGATGTTATGAAAGTATTGCTTATAATGATAAAAGTAGACAATGGTGATTGAAGTTAGAACCGTGAATTTCTTGGGAGAGGGTGTGCACTAATAGGAGGGCCAAGTGAAGCTTCTGGGTATTGGAAATGTTCTATGTCTAGATCCGGGTAATGGGTACATGATGTATGCATATCTAAAATTTCACTTAATGTTTGTGTACTTTACTATATGTATGTTACCCCTCAATCAAAAAAAGTAGAGAAAAAAGATGCAATGTTTCAAATGATATGGAATGAATTAGTTGGACTTGGGTAGGCAAATATCAACTTTACCTTCTCTTGTTTCACGAAATATTCCTAACTGATATGATAAAGGCTTTATATAATTCAAGTACCAATAGGTAACAAAAACTGATAAGAAATGCATTAATGCCCCAAAATTGAAATTGGCAAGGGGCAGGAAATGAAATTTCACAAAAGTGGAAATCCAATAATCAATGAACATATCAAAAAGGGTCCAAAATACTGACCTAAATAGAGAAGCTGAGGCACAAAATATAATTTTAAATAGTTTACTTAAGGCAAAGTGAGGATAGCTGCCCAGGGCACATTTCCAAGTTGCCTTAGAAAGTGCTCCACTTGACCTCTCTTACAAGCAGGTTTTTATTTTATTTGTAATTTTTTTCAAGCTTTTAAGTTCATGGATACATGTGCAAGTTACATCGGTAAACGTGTATCATGGGTGTTGTCATGCAGATTATTTCATCACCTTTGTCTTAAGCCTAGTATCCATTAGTTATTTTTCCTGATCCTCTCCTTCCTCCCACTCTCCACCCTCTGGCAGGCCCCAGTGTGTGTTGTTCCCCTCTATGGGTACGTGTGTTCTCCTCATTTAGCCCCCACTTATTTTACTTGAGAATGTGGTATTTAGTTTTGTCTTCCTGTGTTAGTTTGCTAAGGATAATGTCCTCTAGCTTCATCCATGTCCCTGCAAAGGACATAATCTCATTCTTTTGTGCGGCTACATAGTATTCCATGGTGTATCTGTACCACATTTTCTTTATTCAGTCTATCACTGATGGGCACTGAGGTTGATTCCATGTCTTTGCTATTACAAATAGTGCTGCAATGAACATATGCACGTATGTGTCTAAGATGGATTCAAGATTTAAATGTAAAAACTCAAAACCATAAAAACCCTGGAAGACAACCTATGCAGTGTCATTCGGGACACAGGCATGGACAAAGATTTCATGACAAAGATGCCAAAAGCGACTGCAACCAAAAATTGACAAATGGGATCCAATTAAACTAAAGAGCTTCTGCATAGCACAGCACAGCAAAATGAACTATCAACAGAGTAAATAGAAAACATACAGAATGGGAGAAAAAGTCTTGCAAACTATCCATCTAACAAAGGTCTAATATCCAGCATCTATAAGGAACTTAAATTTACAAGAAAAATAATCCCATTAAAAAATGGGTAAAGGACAGGAACAGATACTTCTCAAAGGAAGACATACATGAAACTGACAAGCATATGTAAAAAAGCTCAGCATCACTGATTATTAGAGAAATGCAAACCCAAACCTCAATGAGATACCATCTCACACCAGTTGGAATGACTATTATTAAAAAGTCAAAAAATAACAGATGCTGGCAAGGTTGTGGAAAACAAACAAACAAAAAGAAATGCTTATACACTGTTGGTGGGAGTGTAAATTAGTTCTACCATTGTGGAAGATAGTGTGGCGATTCCTCAAAGACCTTAAGACAGAAATACCATTAGATCTAGAAATCCTATCACTGGATATATACCCAAAGGAATACAAGCAGGTTTTTAAAGGCAAAAATGAACAAGAAGTGGGCTGTCATGAAATTATTTGACAGGCTTTCTCATTGGCTTGTAGAAAAAGTATTGATTAGTAATTGACTATACATTATTGAACTCTAGGGTGTGAGTTATGGTTTCCAGAGCATGGCATTGTTAGGTTAGTTTTATAGATGCTTGACATCAGTCAGTCTAGAGTGCACGTAGCAAGTGGCTTCAAGGGATAATTAGTTAGCTCAAGAGGGGAATGAGACATGATTGCTGTCACATTTCAATGCTTCTCTGGGCTTGATAATTTAAGAGGACTAACATTTGTCCGACAAAAAGTTAGAGCAAGTCAAAAGTTTATTAATCATGTTAGTAAAGACATTTGAGAGGGAGATTTTATTATTTAACATTATAAAAAAGCACTATTATTATATCTCACACAAAATTTAGAGAAATACACTTCTCAGAAAAAACGCATAATAGGTACTTTTGTAATGTAACTGCAACCAAACTCCTGGAGATCAGGTACCATTTCTTAAAAGTTTGCATTTAATTTCTTAGTTTAATACACCTAAGGGTTTTTAATTCTTCTTTTACAAAATTTAAATTTTATTTTACAGATCGTTACATTTGTGAGCTTCGTGTAATTTTTCAGGAATCCAAAAATTGAGGGATAGATAGCCAATTTCTCCCGAGTTACTGGGCTCAGAGACTGATAAGATACCACAATTTGTTATTGACCAAGAAACCTTGCACCAGAAGAGTTCACAATGCTGACTTTTGTTAGGAATTTGAAAATAAAAGTATTGGGATGATAGGCACCAGTGTGTAAAATATTTCAGGAGTGGAACAACCTCATGGTCAGCATATCCAGGGACATAGATGTACCTGGGGCACTTCAGGCCCAGAAATAGTAAATAATGGCAATAAGTTTGTACTTACATATTGTCATCATCTTTGGGCCTTCTTTTCTGAACGATCTCAATTGTATGCTTCTCCCAGAACACAAACCCAGTCTGTTTCCTCTGGCTGTCAATCCTTTTTCCCTGTAGCCCACAAGGTGAACTAATCCTTTATATGTCAGCTTAAATATCTGACATTTGTCTTCAGGCTTCCATCACCCCTTTGTCTGTAGCTGGGCAGTCTTCCCACAAACTCCCACACCACTTTCTACCTGCCCACTCTGCACTGTGCTGTCATTATTTGCAAATAAGATCATGGCGTGAACCATGTGTTATTCATGGACCATGTGTTATTCAAATGAAGGCACTTTGTTTCCAGTGCCTGGAGTCCAAGTACGTTAATGTATATTTATGGAATGGGTGAGAATAATTAAAATCACACTGGGAGGTTGTGTGGCAGAGAATAAAAGAACCTTGGAATGATGGGATACACTGGCTATGTAGTTTCGTATCTGTATGACCTTGGAAGTTATTTAATTTATCGGAACCTTAGTTTCTGTGTATTCAAAATGAGAGTAATAATTCTCACCAAGTTAAATGATGGGAACGAAATATAGGGATTACATGAAAGAACAGATGTGAAGACACCAGAATTTCAGCACACAGTGACATTTTCTTCTTCTTTGTTCCTTCTTCCTTTCCATCCCCAGAAAGACTGGAGATTCTATTTTTTTCATTAGTGTGCAAGGATAAGGACCAGGTACATATCTGCAATGCTTGCCTGTGGGTCTGTGTGCGCACACACACACACACAAAGGCACTTTTCCATGCACTTTGTTACAGAGACTATTTCCACCTTGGATCCTTTTGATAACTTTTATAACAGGATTTCAACATGAACTTCAGCATTAACTGGAAAGTTCCCTAATTTATAGTCCCATTTGAGATGCAAAATAATTTTTGGGGAGGCATCAATAATTATTTTGAAAATCAAGATTCTTTGAATATTTGTCCCACATATGCCTTTCTCACAGAACACACTGTCCTAATGCTTTTGCCAATAGCCATTCTTCATTTTAGCATTTTCATTATGCATTCTGATTTTTAACCTTGA
The DNA here is from genome assembly GCF_002776525.5 of Piliocolobus tephrosceles. NCBI lineage: Eukaryota > Metazoa > Chordata > Mammalia > Primates > Cercopithecidae > Piliocolobus > Piliocolobus tephrosceles. Next base: position 67,737,769 of record NC_045438.1, read on the forward strand.
AGGTTTTTAATGGAGCTATATAAATTTGCCTCAAGATGACATGAAATATTACCAGATCTCGTCTATATAAGTTCTTATCACCTAAGCAGATATTATTTTTGGTAAAACCTAGGAACATGTTACCCAAGTTAAGTCAAGTCAATGCTTATGCTGATAGCATAAGATTTTTAAAATTCTATTTCTGCATTCTAATTAAACTGGATGGGAACTATTTGTTCCTGAGAGTTTAGTTATTAAAGATACTGGCTGCTATGCTTAACCTTCATGTCCTTTTAGACATGTGATCTCAGAAAATTTATTAAAAATTTTCTCAGCCTCATCAGTTCATGATAAGCTATCTTTCAGCCAGGCTTTAACCCTCATTTGAAACTTCTTTATTGTCAAGTTCTTATGCACTGAAGTATAGCTCTCTTGGATTGCAAATTTTATTCTTTCAAATATCTATATCTTTAATTTCCTCTTACCTGACTTTTATCTTATTGTAATCTCCAATTTTGCAGCTCTTTCCGCGTCTCCCAGTTAATTCCCCTGTATTGACAGCAATTACCTCTTCTCTCTACCTGGATCCCATGGGCAGCCATTTCCTATATATTTACTCTTACATCTTTCCCTTCCTCATTGTTATTCTGTCAATTCTGTCTTTGATTCTCCAACTCTGGGTAACTGCCACTGCCCACTTTCCTTGAGAGAGAACCTACTCATTCTTTCATGTGTTCGGTACGTATTTATTCAGATCCTTCTATGTGCCAAACATGGTGCCCGATGTTAGAACATAGTAGCAATAGTTTCTACATTCTTGAGGTTTAACATTCAGTAGGGAGATTACTATATATTCATGTGACTACTCCTACCCTGAAACCCTGCTGCTACTCCACAGTCCTTTCGCTTATAGCTAGGAGGTTTCCTCTGGCCTCCATCTAGATTATGGTTAACAGCATTCCCAGAGAACTTGATTAAAGAAATGCAGAGTTAGGTCTGGTACTGAATAGATATCTGCACTTTATTAAAAAACTAAGGTGATTTTGGTGCACATTGGAGTTGGAGAAACACTTTTTGATGGAAATCCCCATAGCAAAGATTCTCATAGTTCTCCACTTCTTTCAGGCTTTTACTGAGATTACTTTCTTAATTTTTATGGAGGACCTTGCTTTTTATGCTGACAAGATGTTTCAGGCCCTTTGGTATGAGTTCCTTCACTTTCCTCCTGTCTGTCTAAAGAGCTCCATCTATATTGTGACTTCCCCTTCTTTCCTTCTTAACTCATGGTCTGCCTCTTGCATAGGCGAATGTTCTCTTTGACCTCTTGATGTTATTTCTTCTTTCCTTTGTCACAAACTTACGAATTGTTGAACTTTTTCTTTAGCTACATTTGCCATTTCTCCATTCTTCAAAACTGTTGCTCCTTGTCTTCTAGATAGGACGCCTTTCTCTCACACTGAAAATCTTCCCTTGATCCTTCTACTCTTCAAGCTATGATTCCATATCTGCATTGCTCTTCACTAGGAGAGAAGTCTTGCATCACTTCCTTTATTTCTTCACCACCAATGAACATTTAGCTCCTTGAAACCTAGATTTTTCCTCTATCCTCTCTATTAAAACAAATCTTCTGGCAGTCAAAAGTGGACATTTGACTGCCCCATCTGGTTCTTGATTCTCATATCCTCCTCCCTACGTAGGAACACCTCCAATGAAGCTGCTTACACTTTTTTTTTTTGAGACAGAGCCTCACTCTGTTTCCTATGCTGGAGAGCAGTGGCGTGATCATGGCTCACTGCAATCTCCACCTCCCAGGTTCAAGCAATTCTCCTATCTTGGCCTCCCTAGTAGCTGGGATTACAGGCATGCACCACCACGCCCAGCTAATTTTTGTAATTTTTGTAGAGATGGGGTTTCACAATGTTTGCCAGGCTAGTCTTGAACTCCTGACCTCAGGTGATCCACCCACCTCAGCCTCCCAAAGTGCTGGGATTACAGGTGTGAGCCACCATGCCCGGCTGTATCTTTTCTTTGGCATCTATCAACCCCAACCTGACCCCTTGCCTCTCTGAACTGATAAAAGAACAACCTTAGACAAATTAAATTTAACAGAGTTTAATTGAGCAAAGAAAGATTCATGAATCTGGCAGCCTCCTGAGCCAGAGTAGGCTCAGAGACACTCCAGTACAGCCATGTGGGGTATATTAGTCTGTTCTCAGGCTGCTGATAAAGACGTACTTGAGCTTGGGTAATTTATAAAGAAAAAGAGGTTCAATAGACTCACAGTTCCACGTGGCTGGGGAGGCCTCACAATCATGGCAGAGGTGAAAGTCATGTCTTCTGTGGTGGCAGGCAAGAGAGAGCTTGTGCAGGGGAACTCCGTTTTATAAAACCATCAGATCTTGTGAGACTCACTATCGTTAGAACAGCACGGGAAAGACTCGCCCCTATGATTCCATTGCCTCCCACTGATTGCCTCCCATGACACATGGGAATTTTGGGAGCTACAGTTCAAGATGAGATTTGGGTGGGGACACAGCCAAACCGTATCACAGTGGAAGAAGATTTATGGACAAAGAAAGAAAAGTGATGTACAGAAAATGGAATTGAGAAACAGAAACTGCCATATAGGTTACAGCTCAGTGTTTGCCTTATTTGAACACAGTTTGAACAGCTTGTGCCTATTTGAACACACTTGTGAGTGGTTGAAACACGATGATTGGCACAAGAATAGGTTACAGTCTGTTTACACATCCAGTTAGGTACAATTCATTATATAGGGAAAAATCTTTAGGTTGAACTTAAAATATGTAAGGAAGCAGCTTTAGGATAAACTTAATTCAATAGAACACTTCCTTTTGAAATCCTTTCTGTCCTTTTTTTCCTCCTTCTAACCACTAAATATAAGCTTTTATTTCTTTCAAAAAAAGTGAATTTTGTTGAGGTATAAATTACAAATAATGAAGTGTTCCCATTTAAATTGTACAGTTCTATGAGTTTTGGCAAATGTGTATACCTGGGTAGCCACCACCACAATCCCACTAGAAAACATTTTCACACTTGATCTTAGCCAAAAGGTCAAGAAGTGATAGAGAACATTTCCATCATCTCAAAAGGTTCCTTTGTGCCTTTTGTGGTCCATTTCCCCCCACCCTGGGCAAGCACAGATCTGCTTTCTGTCTCTATAGATTTGTGTGCCTTTTGTAGAATTTTATATAAATGGAATCATACCTATGTACCCTTTTTCCTTTTTTTCTTTGGATTCTTCCAGTCAGCATACTTATTTTGCAATTCATCCAAGTTACCCCGTGTGTTAGTAGTTCATTCCTTTTTACTGCCTAGTGGTATTCTATTCTATCCCTATACCGCAATAATTTTTTATCCAAATGTAAGCGTTTTTCAGGGCCATCTTCTTTCACTTAACTTTCTTTCAGAAATCTTACTTACTTTCATAGCAGCAGGTATCATCTCCTTTCATATGGCTTCTCAATCTCTACTGCTCACCTTTGCTTACTTCATGAATTTTGGAATTTTATTTAAAGCTGTGTGCTCAACATCTGTTTCTCGATTTCTCACTAGCAATTTAACCTTACTATTTCCAAACTAGAACTCCTTTTCCTCTCCATAAAATAATTTCTATCTGGTACCTTGCCCTTACTCTTTCTCTTTTTTTTTTTATTTTTTTTATTTTTTATTTTTTATTATACTTTAAGTTCTAGGGTACATGTGCATAACGTGCAGGTTACATATGTATACATGTGCCATGTTGGTGTGCTGCACCCATCAACTCGTCAGCACCCATCAATTCATCATTTATATCAGGTATAACTCCCCAATGCAATCCCTCCCCCCTCCCCCCTCCCCATGATAGGCCCCAGTGTGTGATGTTCCCCTTCCCGAGTCCAAGTGAGCTCATTGTTCAGTTCCCACCTATGAGTGAGAACATGCGGTGTTTGGTTTTCTCTTCTTGTGATAATTTGCTAAGAATGATGGTTTCCAGCTGCATCCATGTCTCTACAAAGGACGCAAACTCATCCTTTTTTATGGCTGCATAGTATTCCATGGTGTATATGTGCCACATTTTCTTAATCCAGTCTGTCACTGATGGACATTTGGGTTGATTCCAAGTCTTTGCTATTGTGAATAGTGCCGCAATAAACATACGTGTGCATGTGTCTTTGTAGTAGCATAATTTATAATCCTTTGGGTATATACCCAGTAGTGGGATGGCTGGGTCATATGGTACATCTAGTTCTAGATCCTTGAGGAATCGCCATACTGTTTTCCATAATGGTTGAACTAGTTTACAATCCCACCAACAGTGTAAAAGTGTTCCTATTTCTCCACATCCTCTCCAACACCTATTGTTTCCTGATTTTTTAATGATTGCCATTCTAACTGGTGTGAGATGGTATCTCATTGTGGTTTTGATTTGCATTTCTCTGATGGCCAGTGATGATGAGCATTTTTTCATGTGTCTGTTGGCTGTATGAATGTCTTCTTTTGAGAAATGTCTGTTCATATCCTTTCCCCACTTTTGGATGGGGTTGTTTGTTTTTTTCTTGTATATTTGTTTGAGTTCTTTGTAGATTCTGGAAATGAGCCCTTTGTCAGATGAGTAGATTGCAAAAATTTTCTCCCATTCTGTAGGTTGCCTGTTCACTCTGATGGTAGTTTCTTTTGCTGTGCAGAAGCTCTTTAGTTTAATGAGATCCCATTTGTCAATTTTGGCTTTTGCTGCCGTTGCTTTTGGTGTTTTAGACATGAAGTCCTTGCCCATGCCTATGTCCTGAATGGTACTACCTAGATTTTCTTCTAGGGTTTTTATGGTATTAGGTCTAACATTTAAGTCTCTAATCCATCTTGAATTAATCTTCGTATAAGGAGTAAGGAAAGGATCCAGTTTCAGCTTTCTACTTATGGCTAGCCAATTTTCCCAGCACCATTTATTAAATAGGGAATCCTTTCCCCATTTCTTGTTTTTGTCAGGTTTGTCAAAGATCAGATGGTTGTAGATGTGTGGCATTATTTCTGAGGGCTCCGTTCTGTTCCATTGGTCTATATCTCTGTTTTGGTACCAGTACCATGCTGTTTTGGTTACTGTAGCCTTGTAGTATAGTTTGAAGTCAGGTAGCGTGACGCCTCCGGCTTTGTCCTTTTGACTTAGGATTGTCTTGGCAATACGGGCTCTTTTTTGGTTCCATATGAACTTTAAAGCAGTTTTTTCCAATTCGGTGAAGAAACTCATTGGTAGCTTGATGGGGATGGCATTGAATCTATAAATAACCTTGGGCAGTATGGCCATTTTCACAATATTGATTCTGCCTATCCATGAGCATGGTATGTTCTTCCATTTGTTTGTGTCCTCTTTGATTTCACTGAGCAGTGGTTTGTAGTTCTCCTTGAAGAGGTCCTTTACATCCCTTGTAAGTTGGATTCCTAGGTATTTTATTCTCTTTGAAGCAATTGTGAATGGAAGTTCATTCCTGATTTGGCTCTCTGCTTGTCTGTTACTGGTGTATAAGAATGCTTGTGATTTTTGCACATTAATTTTGTATCCTGAGACTTTGCTGAAGTTGCTTATCAGCTTAAGAAGATTTTGGGCTGAGACGATGGGGTTTTCTAAATACACAATCCTGTCATCTGCAAACAGGGACAATTTGACTTCCTCTTTTCCTAACTGAATACCCTTGATTTCTTTCTCTTGCCTGATTGCCCTAGCCAGAACTTCCAACACTATGTTGAATAGGAGTGGTGAGAGAGGGCATCCCTGTCTTGTGCCAGTTTTCAAAGGGAACTTTTCCAGTTTTTGCCCATTCAGTATGATATTAGCTGTGGGTTTGTCATAAATAGCTCTTATTATTTTGAGGTACGTTCCATCAATACCGAATTTGTTGAGCGTTTTTAGCATGAAGGGCTGTTGAATTTTGTCAAAAGCCTTTTCTGCATCTATTGAGATAATCATGTGGTTCTTGTCTTTGGTTCTGTTGATATGCTGGATTACGTTGATTGATTTGCGAATGTTGAACCAGCCTTGCATCCCAGGGATGAAGCCCACTTGATCATGGTGGATAAGCTTTTTGATGTGCTGCTGAATCCGGTTTGCCAGTATTTTATTGAGGATTTTTGCATCGATGTTCATCAGGGAGATTGGTCTAAAATTCTCTTTTTTTGTTGTGTCTCTGCCAGGCTTTGGTATCAGGATGATGCTGGCCTCATAAAATGAGTTAGGGAGGATTCCCTCTTTTTCTATTGATTGGAATAGTTTCAGAAGGAATGGTACCAGCTCCTCCTTGTACCTCTGGTAGAATTCAGCTGTGAATCCATCTGGTCCTGGGCTTTTTTTGGTGGGCAGGCTATTAATTGTTGCCTCAATTTCAGAGGCTGCTATTGGTCTATTCAGGGATTCAACTTCTTCCTGGTTTAGTCTTGGAAGAGTGTACGCGTCCAGGAAATTATCCATTTCTTCTAGATTTTCTAGTTGATTTGCGTAGAGGTGTTTATAGTATTCTCTGATGGTAGTTTGTATTTCTGTGGGGTCGGTGGTGATATCCCCTTTATCATTTTTTATTGCGTCTATTTGATTCCTCTCTCTTTTCTTCTTTATTAATCTTGCTAGCGGTCTGTCAATTTTGTTGATCTTTTCAAAAAACCAACTCCTGGATTCATTGATTTTTTGGAGGGTTTTTTGTGTCTCTATCTCCTTCAGTTCTGCTCTGATCTTAGTTATTTCTTGCCTTCTGCTAGCTTTTGAATGTGTTTGCTCTTGCCTCTCTAGTTCTTTTAATTGTGATGTTAGAGTGTCAATTTTAGATCTTTCCTGCTTTCTCTTGTGGGCACTTAGTGCTATAAATTTCCCTCTACACACTGCTTTAAATGTGTCCCAGAGATTCTGGTATGTTGTATCTTTGTTCTCATTGGTTTCAAAGAACATCTTTATTTCTGCTTTCATTTCGTTATGTACCCAGTAGTCATTCAGGAGCAGGTTGTTCAGTTTCCATGTAGTTGAGCGGTTTTGATTGAGTTTCTTAGTCCTGAGTTCTAGTTTGATTGCACTGTGGTCAGAGAGACAGTTTGTTATAATTTCTGTTCTTTTACATTTGCTGAGGAGTGCTTTACTTCCAATTATGTGGTCAATTTTGGAATAAGTGTGATGTGGTGCTGAGAAGAATGTATATTCTGTTGACTTGGGGTGGAGAGTTCTATAGATGTCTATTAGGTCCGCTTGGTGCAGAGATGAGTTCAATTCCTGGATATCCTTGTTAACTTTCTGTCTCGTTGATCTGTCTAATGTTGACAGTGGAGTGTTGAAGTCTCCCATTATTATTGTATGGGAGTCTAAGTCTCTTTGTAAGTCTCTAAGGACTTGCTTTATGAATCTGGGTGCTCCTGTATTAGGTGCATATATATTTAGGATAGTTAGCTCTTCCTGTTGGATTGATCCCTTTACCATTATGTAATGGCCTTCTTTGTCTCTTTTGATCTTTGATGGTTTAAAGTCTGTTTTATCAGAGACTAGGATTGCAACCCCTGCTTTTTTTTGTTCTCCATTTGCTTGGTAGATCTTCCTCCATCCTTTTATTTTGAGCCTATGTATGTCTCTGCATGTGAGATGGGTCTCCGGAAGACAGCAGACTGATGGGTCTTGACTCTTTATCCAGTTTGCCAGTCTGTGTCTTTTAATTGGAGCATTTAGTCCATTTACATTTAAGGTTAATATTGTTATGTGTGAACTTGATCCTACCATTATGATATTAACTGGTGATTTTGCTCATTAGTTGATGCAGTTTCTTCCTAGGCTCGATGGTCTTTACATTTTGGCATGTTTTTGCAGTGGCTGGTACCAGTTGTTCCTTTCCATGTTTAGGGCTTCCTTCAGGGTCTCTTGTAAGGCAGGCCTGGTGGTGACAAAATCTCTAAGCATTTGCTTATCTGTAAAGAATTTTATTTCTCCTTCACTTATGAAACTTAGTTTGGCTGGATATGAAATTCTGGGTTTAAAATTCTTTTCTTTAAGAACGTTGAATATTGGCCCCCACTCTCTTCTGGCTTGTAGAGTTTCTGCCGAGAGATCTGCTGTCAGTCTGATGGGCTTCCCTTTGTGGGTAACCCGACCTTTCTCTCTGGCTGCCCTTAAGATTTTTTCCTTCATTTCAACTTTGGTGAATCTGGCAATTATGTGTCTTGGAGTTGCTCTTCTGGAGGAGTATCTTTGTGGCGTTCTCTGTATTTCCTGAATTTGAATGTTGGCCTGGCCTGCTAGGTTGGGGAAGTTCTCCTGGATGATATCCTGTAGAGTGTTTTCCAATTTGGTTCCATTTTCCCCCTCACTTTCAGGCACCCCAATCAGACGTAGATTTGGTCTTTTGACATAATCCCATACTTCTTGCAGGCTTTGTTCATTTCTTTTTCTTCTTTTTTCTTTTGGTTTCTCTTCTCGCTTCATTTCATTCATTTGATCCTCAATCGCTGATACTCTTTCTTCCAGTTGATCGAGTCGGTTACTGAAGCTTGTGCATTTGTCACGTATTTCTCGTGTCATGGTTTTCATCTCTGTCATTTCGTTTATGACCTTCTCTGCATTAATTAGTCTAGCTGTCAATTCTTCCACTTTTTTTTCAAGATTTTTAGTTTCTTTGCGCTGGGTACGTAATTCCTCCTTTAGCTCTGAGAGGTTTGATGGACTGAAGCCTTCTTCTCTCATCTCATCAAAATCATTCTCTGACCAACTTTGATCCGTTGCTGGCGATGGGCTGTGCTCCTTTGCAGGAGGAGATGTGCTCTTATTTTTTGAATTTCCAGCTTTTCTGCCCTGCTTTTTCCCCATCTTTGTGGTTTTATCTGTCACTGGTCTTTGATGATGGTGACGTACTGATGGGGTTTTGATATAGGTGTCCTTCCTGTTTGATAGGTTTCCTTCTGACTGTCAGGACCCTCAGCTATAGGTCTGTTGGAGATTGCTTGAGGTCCACTCCAGACCCTGTTTGCCTGGGTATCAGCAGCAGAGGTTGCAGAAGATAGAATATTGCTGAACAGCGAGTGCACCTGTCTGATTCTTGCTTTGGAAGCTTCCTCTCAGTGGTGTACTCCACCCTGTGAGGTGTGGGGTGTCAGACTGCCCCTAGTGGGGGATGTCTCCCAGTTAGGCTACTCAGGGTTCAGTGACCCAGTTGAGCAGGCAGACTGCCCCTTCTCAGATCTCAACCTCCGTGTTGGGAGATCCACTGCTCTCTTCAAAGCTGTCAGACAGAGTCGTTCGCGTTTCACAGGCTTCTACTCCTTTAGCTGAGCCCTGTCCCCAGAGGCGCAGTCTACAGAGACAGGCAGGTTTCCTTGAGCTGCTGTGAGCTCCACCCAGTTCCAGCTTCCCAGCGGCTTTAGTTACCTACTTAAGCCTCAGCGATGGCGGGCGCCCCTCCCCCAGCCTCGCTGCTGCCTTGCGGTTAGATTGCCGCAGACTGCTGTGTTAGCAAGGAGAGAGGCTCCGTGGGCGTGGGACCCTCCCGGCCAGGTGTGGGATACAATCTCCGGTGTGCCGGTGTTACAGCACAGTATTGGTGTGGGAGTTACCCGATTTTCCAGGTGTTGTGTGTCTCAGATCCCCTGGCTAGGAAAAGGGACTCCCTTCCCCCTCGCGCTTCCCAGGTGAGGCGATGCCTCGCCCTGCTTCAGCTCTCGCTGGTCGGGCTGCAGCAGCTGACCAGCACCGATTGTCCGGCACTCCCGAGTGAGATGACCCCAGTACCTCAGTTGAAAATGCAGAAATCGCCGGTCTTCTGTGTGGCTCGCGCTGGGAGATGGAGACTGAAGCTGTTCTTATTCGGCCATCTTACTCCGCCCTACTACTCTTTCTCTTAATGGTAACTTGTCCTTTCTGTTACCCAGGCAAAGTATGTCCACTTTGCCTAAAAAATTGACTTGATTTTCAAACTCTGCTTGTTCTGTTTTTTATTCTCTCATATTCATCTCTCTTTCTGTTCCACCTGCCTTCATCTTATTTCAGGTCTTTTTTGAAAATTCTTCTTTCTCCATTTCTGTTTATCCTCTTCCCAGGGTTCGCATTTATTTTGCTGAGGGATGGATTTCATGATATTATATCTTGTACAAAAACCTTGTGGTCCCTCTACTTTTTTATGGAACAAGTGTTAATAGTAGGACAGACATATTACATTCATAACGTGTGGCTACAAGTGCTTGCTAAGCTGTTGCAAAATACTCGGTATATAAAGGAACTAAAGCAGACATGATAAATGGTCTGCAATTTCCCCTTGGTCTTGAACTTTGCCTCCTTCTCTGCTTCTCTCTTTAGATTATCTCCCATGACTCAGGAAGCTCACCTAAAGAACAAACTAAAAGTCTTGCAAAAATGGGTAAGTACTGTTCCTAGAATTGCAGGAATGGATTTGCACCAATGATCCTGAACAAGAGGCATGAAAAGAACAACAACAACAACAACAACAACAAAAACAGAAAACAACAGACTTCCAATCTATTTCAGTCTGTCCCTGTTGCAATAACAAAATACCTAAGATTGAGCAATTTATAAATAATAGAAATTTATTTCTCATAGTTCTGAAGGAACTAGAGGATGGAAATCCAGGATCAAGGTGCCAAGAGGTTCAGTGTCTCCCTGCTTCTAAGATGGTGCCTTGTTGCTGTGTCCTTTGAGAAGAAGACAGAAGCTTTGTCCTTACATGGTAGAAGGGAGAGAAGGGCATAAAAGGGTCTAGTTAGTTACCTCTAGGCCTTTTATAAGGCACTAACTTCGCTGATTAGAATAAAGTCCTCATGGCCTAGTTATCTCCTAAAGGCCCCTTTTCTTATACTTTTGCATTGGAGATTAAGTTTCAACATAAATTTTGGAGTAAACACATATATTCAAACCATTAATTCTGTAGCACTGACAGAGAAACAATTTTATCTGAACCAAATCATAAGAACACATAGCCTAGCCTCTCTTCTCTTCACTCTATGAAACTCCAAGTCTTCTACCAGGAAGTTACCTCATCTTCAGGTGTTTTCTGATGCACATCAATGGAATCCTTTTTAACTGCTCTTTGAATTACATAACTGTATTTTTTTGAAAGGCAAAACTCTCCCGTGGTACTTTGGAAGGCAGATCACCTGTCTCTGCAGCCGATGGTTCTAGGAGAAGTGACCAGAAAAGGTAGTATGTTGTGTTTTGGCTGCTTTTTTGGTCTTTCTGAAACTACTGCATAAGAAGGCTCAGTTCAAGTAAGGGCTGGCCATTTTGCAGGTGGAGATGGGAAGCAATAGAAATTTGTTAAGGAAGGCTCTCTGCCTATGGCCTACAATCTAAAAGGAGTGAGAGCTCAGCAGTTTTAAACAAGCCAACTTCTTTTGTCCACCAAACAGCAAACAAACAGATTGTTTCCTAGGATTTCTAGCAGGAAAGATCAGGTTAAAGCTACTGGCCAGCCTATTGTTTCAGATGGTTATGGGACAGCTTCCGTGAAACTGAGGAAGAGAACAATGGAATAAACACAGAAGTCAGGGACTGACAGAGGGGAGTGGTAAGCTTAAAACCCAGACGAGAGCTCTGCCTGTGGTTACTTTTGCACAGAACTGACTGGAAAGCAAATAGATTAGAAAGCTAGTATGTTTGGGGGGAAATGGTATTGTCAAAGTAACCAATGATGGGCCTGGAAATTCTGTGATGTTTCAATACCTAACACAAGTAATGGGTTTCCTAAACTGTATCAAGAGGAAATAGTCTAAAAATTGTGCAGTTCTCAAGTAGAGCATATTCTCCAACATCCAGTGTGTAGAGGGCCTTGGTGAAAGTGGAGAAAGAAAATCTTTAGAGCAGATGTTGGCCCTCAAACTAGATCAAATAAAAATAAATAAAAAATAATAAATAGATCTGTGTCTTATTTTCTGTGGCCTGGGAGCTAAGAAAGGTTTTCACAGTTTGAAAAAATTATAAAAGATAAAATAATAAAAAAGGAAAGATATGCAGCAGATACTATATGTAGCCCATGAAGTCTAAAATATTTCTTTTATGGCCCTGTAAAACGAATAAAGTTTAGCAACCTCTGTCCTAGAGAACAAAGCGAAGGATCCTGGGCAATGACCAATTAGTTACTTCAAGAGAACAACACAAAGGACTCTGGAAAGGAACAATTGAGGAACTTAGTTCATGGATGTTGCAGAGAGTATCTGTGGTTCCTATCAAGGAGGATTTGATAGTTGCCATGATTGGTTGATCCTCTATTCTTCCCTTTTCCATATAGGAGTGATTAGTATGGTTATTCTATTCCATTGCTCTTTATTTGCTTATTAGATGTTGGGAAGCAGATACCTTGTCATTTGGTTTATAGGTCCCTAGAGATTGACAAGGTACATCTAAACATTATGAGAAGGACAATATATCACCCCAGAATCTGGGCTCTGAACTGGCTGCAATGTCAGAATGGGTTTTGGGGGTTACCTCTTTGAGTCAGCGGGTGAGGGTGTTCTGTATGTAGGAACAAGGGTTAACACGGAAACTTGATTGGCCAGAGGTTTACTGAGTACTGTTCAGTGTCAGTTACCCACTTTTTCCTCTTGAATATGGAACTGTCTGTGTTTTTGCTGGGCACATGATTGCACAGATAGAGATTACTTCTGCCAGCCTCCCTTGCAGCTAGGAACAGCCATGCAAATAAACTCTAGATTATGGGATGTGAGTAGAAGTAACAGTACATCTTTAAGTTTGCCACTTAGAGAGGATTGTTTGCTGTGGACTTCTATTTCCTCCTTCCTTCTGGCTGAAAAATGTCAAAGTCTGGAGTAACCATAGAATTCATGAGTTAGGAAGATGGAGAGTCTCTGCTAGCCCTAGACCCCCCCCCTACGGTCTCTTACAGGAAGAAGAAGTATTTAGTATCAGTAAGTTCTCAGTCTGAATTACTACTTTGCCAATTACTAGCTGTGTGACCTCAGGCAAGAAACAACTTCTCTAAACCTGTTTCTTCATTTATAAACTAAGCCAAACAACATCTATTTACAGGGTGTTCTAGTAATTAAACTTATGTATATACAGGAATTTTTAATTATCTGAAGTAAATCACAGCCATTATTTCATCTGTAAGAATTTCAGTTATATGTTACTAAAAGATGAGAACTTTTGCTAAAATACAACCATGATACCATTACAACAGTCCCTCAAATTAACAATATTTCTTAAAATCATCAAGTGTCTTCTTAGAGTTTAAATTTCATGTTGTCTCACAAAAATGTCATTTTATGAGTTTATTTTGGAAAAAAGTTATAAATTATATATAATAAAAAATTGCCAAACAGATAATTTCCAAAAATATTAGCTTTTTAAAAATTTCAGCCCCACAAAGAACACATTGTTTCTTTGTATTGGTGGAATGAAAGATTCCACATCTTATTCTCTTAGCAACTTGGGTTATGACAATTCATCAAGATGTGTAGTAAGTTTCCTGTCAGCGATCACAACAGAGATTCACTGCTGAAATCCCTACACGTAGTTTCTTTCTGTTTAAATAATTTAGTTGTTGCCTGCTGCATATATGGCTTCATCGTTTCTCATCATCTCTAAAGATGACATTGGAGATATTGTTAGTTCCCTGTGGCATATTTCTACTGTTGGGAAGATTAAGGTTTGAAATCATTATCAAGAGAATGGATTGCATTTTGCACTTTCTGCCTTTACCCTGAGTATATCCTTGCTCTCTCAAGGCATGTCCGGGGCACCTCTTCAAGGGGTAGTTCAGAGGTAGGCTCTAGGGGTGGGAAATACAGGAAGCAGAAGATGTGGCCCCTTCTCCCTAGGAGCTCATTCCCTAGCTGGGGAGAAAACATACACGTAGAAAATGACATAAAACTAGTAAAAGCATCACATTCACAACTGCAAAAGCGAAGGACAGACAGAGTTCATGAGTCTTGATAGAGTGCAGCACCCTGGAGATATCAGAATCAGGTGGGTTTAATCGAAGAAGGCTTTTGGAATAGTTAATCTTGAATTCAGTTTGGAAGTAGCTGATAGACATAAATTTGAGTTGAATGAAAAAGGCATTCTAGGTGAGAGGAAACAAAACAGAAGCAGAAACAAGGAGTCATCAGTGGGGATTGAGTTTCAAATAAGAGGGGCTTGGATTAATGGGTTTTTATTGCATTGGTTTGGTGCTAATATACAATGTGTATTAAGGAAAACATGAGCCATGAATTGATATGACTTATGCAAATTTTAAAAACCATCACTTCACAATTATAGAACTTTTCAAATGTTTCTGACTGCAGGAATTATTATTGTGTAGGCATAGATGTTCTGCAAGCAAAGACAAGGCAAGCATAATAGCCTCTAAAATGAAACAGGCACAACATCTGGGGTAGCATATGGGCATAGCATGGAGGAAGCTGACATGGGCCAGCCTAAGTTTAAAAAACAAATTCCAATCTATGTATGTCAGTTGGTAGCTGATAGAATTTTCTCTACTCATCCAGGAAGTATACAACAGTAATAGAGCCATAGACAGGTTGGGCTCTGGGTGTGACTGTAATTCAAATGGAGGCAAAGAAATTCTAAGTTGCTCTGTGTGTCAAGGGTTAATACTAATGATTCTAATTTTTAATTCTTGTAATTGATACATACTTTTTGTTATTCAACTGATTTTCACTGAGAATCTATTGGGTTCACTAATCAACTGCACTTGTGTGAGATTTTAGTTCTGAAGTAAGCAATACTGAGGAAGAGGTTTATGTGCATCCATTTTGCTGGCAAAGGAGAAAGCAACAGCATTGGAGTTTTGCACACAGTGGTGTTGGCAAAATTTAGTCTCTGTCAGAAGTGGTACCAGTACTGTCCTTGCAGTAGAGCTGAATTATTGGTAGGAATTCAGACTGTAGCATGTGGTCGAAGTGTGAATGAAATGGCACTTGCCTAAGGCTGTTCTTTTTTTTTTTTTCTTTTCTTTTTTGGCTGTTTTTTTCTTTTTTTTTTTTTTATTATACTTTAAGTTCTAGGGTACATGTGCATAACGTGCAGGTTACATATGTATACATGTGCCATGTTGGTGTGCTGCACCCATCAACTCGTCAGCACCCATCAATTCATCATTTATATCAGGTATAACTCCCCAATGCAATCCCTCCCCCCTCCCCCCTCCCCATGATAGGCCCCAGTGTGTGATGTTCCCCTTCCCGAGTCCAAGTGAGCTCATTGTTCAGTTCCCACCTATGAGTGAGAACATGCGGTGTTTGGTTTTCTCTTCTTGTGATAATTTGCTAAGAATGATGGTTTCCAGCTGCATCCATGTCTCTACAAAGGACGCAAACTCATCCTTTTTTATGGCTGCATAGTATTCCATGGTGTATATGTGCCACATTTTCTTAATCCAGTCTGTCACTGATGGACATTTGGGTTGATTCCAAGTCTTTGCTATTGTGAATAGTGCCGCAATAAACATACGTGTGCATGTGTCTTTGTAGTAGCATAATTTATAATCCTTTGGGTATATACCCAGTAGTGGGATGGCTGGGTCATATGGTACATCTAGTTCTAGATCCTTGAGGAATCGCCATACTGTTTTCCATAATGGTTGAACTAGTTTACAATCCCACCAACAGTGTAAAAGTGTTCCTATTTCTCCACATCCTCTCCAACACCTATTGTTTCCTGATTTTTTAATGATTGCCATTCTAACTGGTGTGAGATGGTATCTCATTGTGGTTTTGATTTGCATTTCTCTGATGGCCAGTGATGATGAGCATTTTTTCATGTGTCTGTTGGCTGTATGAATGTCTTCTTTTGAGAAATGTCTGTTCATATCCTTTCCCCACTTTTGGATGGGGTTGTTTGTTTTTTTCTTGTATATTTGTTTGAGTTCTTTGTAGATTCTGGAAATGAGCCCTTTGTCAGATGAGTAGATTGCAAAAATTTTCTCCCATTCTGTAGGTTGCCTGTTCACTCTGATGGTAGTTTCTTTTGCTGTGCAGAAGCTCTTTAGTTTAATGAGATCCCATTTGTCAATTTTGGCTTTTGCTGCCGTTGCTTTTGGTGTTTTAGACATGAAGTCCTTGCCCATGCCTATGTCCTGAATGGTACTACCTAGATTTTCTTCTAGGGTTTTTATGGTATTAGGTCTAACATTTAAGTCTCTAATCCATCTTGAATTAATCTTCGTATAAGGAGTAAGGAAAGGATCCAGTTTCAGCTTTCTACTTATGGCTAGCCAATTTTCCCAGCACCATTTATTAAATAGGGAATCCTTTCCCCATTTCTTGTTTTTCTCAGGTTTGTCAAAGATCAGATGGTTGTAGATGTGTGGCATTATTTCTGAAGGCTCCGTTCTGTTCCATTGGTCTATATCTCTGTTTTGGTACCAGTACCATGCTGTTTTGGTTACTGTAGCCTTGTTGGAATCTTATCAGAGTCTACTTCTTTCCACACATCTTGTCTAAGATGTGAGGTGCACACACATACATACTGAACCCACGTTTGTTTATTAGCCCAACATCGAGGACTGTTTCTGCACCCATTCGCAGAAGGAAAGCTGCCTGTGCTTCCTTTACTCTGTTTTCTGAAGTTGGTAGATTTCTGCCCAAGCTCTTTCTGCCCTGTCTCTGAGTTCATTCATTTATTTAAATCACAGAATATTGAAAGCTCAGTCAGCACCAAGACTACCCACCTGAATAAGTATCAGCATACCCTACTTGTCTTTTGCCACACTTCAGAAAGGTTTTGAACTTTAATATGAACCAAGAAACCAGATCTTAAGCTGGTTTGAAAGATTTGTAAATTTCTTCATTTTATTGCAGGAATTTACCTTTTAATTGACGTGATACATTACTGAGGAGGTATGAAAAGCAAGTAAGCTCACATGGATGGTTACTGTGTCCTTAGGATTTGAAAGAGTAATCTGAACCATGAAATAGTTGTACAACTTTGCCTTATTAAGGTTTCGTTCTGTAATGGAAGCTACTTCAACTAGCTGGAGAGATCTAGTCAGTCTGTCTGGAAGTCAAAGCTGATGACCTTCTCATTTGTGTCCACCTGAACCAAACATCTGTGCCAATACCTAGAGGAATTCTACTTGGGACATTACAAGAGACACAGAGGGATTGATTTAAATTAGTTGGATCCATATGTAAAGAAAATTTTATTTAATTAACTGTAAAATTAACTTCATCATTAAAGTAATAAAACCCAGTTTCTCTTCTCTAGAAGGTCATGGCCTTCCTAGCCACTTTTATGTTTCAGATTAGAAAAATGTTGAGTTAACAATTTATTTATGTGGTCCATTCAGTATAAGAACTAGGAAGAGAATTTATTCATGCCTTCGACTTCTAATAGCTCCATTCCCATATATAAAGGAGTACAAATCCCAAATAATACAACTTTTTGCCACATGAATTATTCTAGCAGAACACTCTAATTTTTGTGTTTAAAGAATTCACAAGTCTTTTTAAAATATCAGGAAAGATATTAATATTTAGTGAGGAATAGTGTGTGTGTGTGTGTGTGTGTGTGTGTGTATAAAGGGTTACATTAATTATTCCATATATAAGGAATAATATATATGGAATATGGAATAAGTATTCCATATATATATATATTTCAAAGCTTACAGAGTTTAAGGAATCTTCCTGAGGTCACAAAGGTCACAGCTGAGTTTTAAAACCAAGTCTGCATGGTACCAAAATCCTTGTTCTTTCGAACACACTAACTTGCCTTAAGAAAGGCAGCTCCCCTTCCTGAATCCCACACCATTTCCATCCTATGAATATATTGTTTCTTCATTAATACCACAAATTTTTATTTACCACCTATCAGCCAAACGTGGTAAGTGTTGAAACCATTGTTTAACATTAATTGCAAGTAATGATCTTTATGGCTGCCATTGTTCAATAACTCAATTCCAAGATTTTAGTATTTGTATTTATAAAATGCTCTGGTATAATGAATTATTCATAGACAATTATGTCATCACCCCGATTTAACATAGGCAAATATTGGGCCATATCAATTTTCTCTTATTAAAAATCAAAATATTGTGACTCCCTGACCTCGATCTCTTTTCCTTTTCTCTTCTGTAGAGTTGGCCACTATCAAGAAGTCCGTATGTGTGCTTTGCATGCCATCATGTTACATACTTTTATTGCATACATATCTTAAAGGCTCAGTTCTCTCCGTTTTTCATGACATAGATGTTATCAAGGTCCCCTTTTCCTCTCACACTTTCTGCAAAACACTGGTCACCAGTTTCATTTTTGTGAAAGCCTAAAGAGTATATCTATTCTCCTAGTTCTACAAACACCATTTCTCTCTAGAGTCACTATGAAAGCAATGACGATTATGAGATTGGGTTTACAGAATTGGTGACTAGGGTGTAGGGAGAGTGAGTAGGAGATAAGATTATAAGAAACTGACAAACAGGTCACTGGTTTGTGTTTTGTGGTGCCATTGACGGAGACAGAAAATTTGCTAAAATGGGACAGATTTTGACAGAGAGGACACAGGATTTGGAATGTCTTGAATGTGAGGTGACTATGATGCTTTTAACTAGAAAGTTGAATTATGAATCATATAATGAAAGAGAAAGGAAGTGTGTGTGTGTAAGGATTATAAATTTAACTTACAGTACAACTTGAATGAAGATATAAAATTTAGTTTCTTTATTTGGTCTACTTGTACTTAGAAAGTACAAGTCCTACTTTCTAAGGGGATAGTGTGGAGGTAACTAAATGGCCCATCTGACATCAAGCATTTTTCAACAACTAATTTTAATGCTCCTTTAAGATTATCTAGTCTCTCATTTCCAGCTGCCCCTCCTGTAACCCTTTTGGTTTGTTATCAGGGGTGTGGGAGGGCAGTCTTCATGTGACTTCCCAACAGGAGAGTGAAGGGGGTCTTCAGATCCATATGGCATTCCCTGTACCATCATGGTACTTGAAGGAAAAGGCCAGTCAGCTGTCCTCTGAAGTATGGTTGGCCAAGTTCTGTACATTAATACCATCTATTGACTTCTACAACTTCTGTAGTCTATTTCCTGTCTGGTTCCTTTTTTGGTTTAGTCATAGCTTGGTGGCCGCTCTCTGATGACATCCCTTGCCTTGTTACTTCATGCCTGTACGTGCCTCTGAGTCAGTTCCCTGTTCTCCATCTGGCCCATCATGCCCACAGTGATCCATTCCAGTCTCTGCTATGGGCCCATCACAGCAGGCCTCAAGGCAAGCCCTAGCTCTTAGCGACTGCACTAAGGGAGGTTTAGCAGGCAGACTAGACTCTTCTCTCCACCTGATAATGGGGCTTTGTTTGCCTAAATACGCTGAGGTGTTACCTGTTGGAGGTCTATAGAGCAGTCTTATCCTGAAGCTCCCACAAGTGATGAGGTAAGCCTTCTGCCCCCTTAAAATAATCCCCTCTTCTATTTTAAGCCTGGAGCAGGAACACCAAAACCTTGCTCACTTTCTCCATTTTGCTCTTTTTTGCTTAGCAAGTTCCTAGGAGCAGAAAGGTAATTTAAGAAAGAATAAAAAGCTCTTCCCATATGTGTGATCCTTCTCCCTGGCTCAGCCTCCTGCCTAAGCCTTGGAATAGATTAGAATAGACGGGAGCATGTTTGTTACACCAGGAGGAGGATTCAATAATCTGATTCTTTTGTGTTTAACTCCTGTTTTAAAGTAATTTAGCAAATCCACCCTTTAGATTTCAAGCCCATTTTTATGCAAACACATAAAGTACCAGCTCTATTTTTCTTTATTTATTTATTTTGTTGTTGTTGTTGTTATAGAAAGTCATTTTTTTGTAAAGATGAGGTCTCACTATATTGCCCAGACTGGTCTCAAACTCCTGGGCTGAAATGATTCTGCCACCTTGGCCTCCCAAAGTGCTGCCAGCCCTCTTTTTCTAACAGTCCATACGGAAAGAGGCTGTTGCTCCACTCACAATTAAAAATGTTTGGAGAAGCTCGCTATGTAAGAGTGACTCTCCCTCATTATCAAAGAAATGGCTTCAGCATAATTAAGATGGGAAAGAAAAGTTCATGTTTTAATGGTGAAAATCAAAATGCCTTAGCTTAATGTTACAATGTATTTTCTTTATTGCATATAGATTTGGAATCATAGCTAAATAGTAGTTGTTTATTGAACCTGTAAGACAAGAGAGATGAGAGTATCTAGAGGTAGAGAAATGCTAAGGAGCACCAACATTAGCAGCAAATAGTAAAACAGATAGCAAGTGAAAAGCAAAAGGTGGCAGGAAAAGAAAGAAGAGAATGAAAGGTGAATGGTACTATGGAAAATTTCTAAAGGTCAGCAGTGCTACGTGCTATACAAGGTCGAGTAAGGTAATAAAATCAGTCCACTGAATCTGAAAATTAAGTTATTGGCAGTTTTAGCAGGAATGGTTCTGATAACGTGGTGGGGTCAGAAAACATTTAATAGGACTAAGGAATTAAAGAGAAGTGGAAAAGTTAATAAAGTTAAGTTTCTTTCATGAAAAGCTGTTGTTAAGAAAAAAATATAAATGTATATAAGCAAATGTAAGCAGAGTCTCAGGAAAGTTATTTTTAGGAAGGAAGACTGTACTTGCCAGGCTAGGTTAAGTTATTCTACAGTAACAAACAACCCCAAAATTCTGAAGCTAGATTTCTTGTGTACATTACAAGTCCAATTCAGGTCAGCAGGAACCTGTTCTTTTCACCATAGCCCTTCAAGGACCCAGGAGTGTAGAAGCTGTATCACCTGAGCTCATAAAGCTTCCAGCCATCAGTGAAACTCTTCACCACCACTCAGCTATTACTGGCCAAAGCAAGTCACATGGCTATATACAACTTTGAGGGGAACAGGAAGTACAACCATAGATGATGAATGGATAGAAAACATCACTGTTTGTGAATAAGCTTATTGTCTACTATAGGCAAGAGTGATTTGCCTAGACCAAAGCAAGGGAATCTGTAGCACTGAAGACGGACCAGAAATAGGATTAAATGAAGAGCATCATCATTAAAAGATGAGGGAAAGGAGAATATGAAGCACAAGATGATGGTAGAGCTTTTATGGAAGGGCTATGGTTCCTAGTGATGGGCAGGAAGTGAGGCCAGCCATCAGTGGAGATGAGTACATGCAGTTTATATTTGATAACCTCTGTTTTTCTATCTGAAGCAGGAAGTAAGATCAATGACTGGGTAGGAGAGAGTTAGGGTCAGGGTTAGACTGCGGCAAAATTTGATGAAAATTTACAATTATTGCTCTAGCAAATGGCAAAAAAGCAGCTCAAGTGTTGACTGAGGAATTTCTGGTTAATAGTATGATTCTAGGCGTTTCCTATAGGAATGTTTAAAATTGCACTAATATGATGGTTTTCTAATTTTCTCCAGAAATGAGAGAGAAGGAAGAGTAACCTAGGATGGTTGGATTATTCAACGTTTGAGGAAACTCAGGGTGATGTAACAGACAGTTGAAAGGATGGGGATGTGAGAAGGCCTGGCAAGGAAGAAGCTGAGGGGATAAAGCAGAAAAGTAGCTCATCAACTGGGAGGAAAGAAAGTATTGACCAAGTTATTTTCCCTGATGAAAATTATGACTTTTTCGACTCCCTGATAAAGCAAATCCCTTGAAAATATAATGACAGCTGTTTATAGGAGTCCAATTAAATCAAGTGAGATTTGCATGCTCTCTTTGGTAAACCTCCCAGAAGAGACTTCTAGCAGAACTACTCTGTCACTGGGAGTTACTACTATGGAGGTGGCTAATAAATCTACTGCCTTTGATGAACACATGAAGATGTCATGGGAGTCTAATATATTTTATCCAGCAGGAAAAGATGGATTCTAGTAAACTTGGTTTGCAACTTTGAAGCCATAAATCATTTTTAAGAATGATTGTTAAACCTGAAGACACCAACATAATAGAAAGCCTGGGAATCAGTTAAGAAAAAGCTTTATTAGAAGGAAGGAACAGAGATAAATTCAGATTTTTTTTTTAGAATTAGCTTTATTGAAATTAATTCTGGGATGGGGGATATTACATAAAGAAATATTTACTTCCCCGGTTTAAAACTCCAGGTAGAGCTAGCTATTGAAAAGCTATTAAATCTGACATGGTGACATCCAACTGCTTTATATTTACATATCCAAGAATGTGAGCATAATTTCTGTAGAGAAAGTTGGAAAGCTGAAATAATTTTATGTTCTTTTTCCCATCACTTTTTTCCTTGGGTCACAGGTTATTTTCTTCACTGTTTCAATTCCAAGCTCAACTTCAATTGGATACACTTTTTATTATCTTCTATCTCTTAAATTAGCAGAGGAAGTGTTATATGTGGTGATGAAAATAAACCAGAAAAAATATATATATAAAAAGGCCAGCTTGGTCTGATTCTGAAAACTTCAACCAAAAATTTAACCTATGCCTTGCTTATTCCAGTAAGAATTGGATTAAGTCCAGAAACAGGTAGTTTCAATCAATTGTTTTTAGGAGGAGAGTCTATAACCTACTGGTTTGAAAATGTTCGAACTGTAAGTCTTGTAGAGATATAGCAGACTTGCCAAAATTGCATTACTGCTTCAAACCATCACAAATTACCCTGCACTTTAAGTTTTATTACCAAGTAAGACAGCACACAAATTCATTTCCATGTCTGTTGCCAATTTAAATGAATGGCTGGCTTCTGCCAACTCAGGAAGACACCGGAGGAAATGTTGCATAGATCATTGGTGCATGGAATAAATGATAGCAGGCCTCTTGGTCATTTAATCTCAGAGCAAAATTTATATTTTAAGTAGGCTTTAAAAATGTAATGTGAATTATGCCATAGGAGGGATATAATTCAAAAAGCAACCATGTTAAATGTCTACTATGTACTCAAAACCATTCTAGATGTTGTGGATTATACAGAATTAAAAAATATAAGCTCTGTTCTCAAAGAGCTTCCTCTATGATTGGTCAAAGTAAACTAACACACAGGAAAATAGTTAGAATACTGTATGAGCTGAATTGTGCCTCCTCAAAATTCATATGTTGAAGTCCTAACCCCCAATATTTCTAGATGTGACTGCATTTGGAAACAGGGCTTTACAGAGGTTACTAAGTTCCAATGAGTTTATTAAGGTGGGCCCTCATCCAATGTGACTGATGTCTTTATAAGAAGAAGAGATGAGAGCACAGAGTAAAGATCCTATAAAAACATGGGGGGAAACACAATCATCTATAAGCCAAGAGCAGAGGCCTAAGAAGAAACCAACCCTGACAACACCTTGATCTTAGACTTCCAGCCTCCAGAATTTTCAGAGAATGAATTTCTGTTATTTAAACCACCTAGTCAGTGGTGCTTTGTTGTAATGGCCTCAGCAAACTAACGCAGATAGTATGTAATTGTAAACAAATAATATGAACAACAGTCAGAATTTAGGAATTAAGATTGCATATTCATTGGTTAGTGAAGATACTCATTTGACTAAAGGAGGTTTGAATGATGGAGAATAAGACTGTAGAGATGAAGTATGACCAAAGCATGGAAGAACTTAAAAATTTAGCAGAAGCATTTAGATTTGAAGGCTAAGTAATAACGGGTTAAAGTTTATTACTGTTGCTGTTTTCCCCCATATCCCACTACAAACAGTCTTATTAACAGGGAGGGGTTATATATTCATTTGTGACCTACCTAGACTAAGAAGTACTATTGTACCAGGTTGAGTTGGGTTAGAAATAAAACAAGTCTGGAAGCCAAAGAGCAACTAAGAAGAGACTAAGTGGGAAATGGCAAAGAATATGGAAAGGTGATGGCCTGAAGTCCCCTTAGAATGGGGAGGGATAAGTCCAGAACATGGGCTAAAATGCATAGTAGGAAAAAGGAAAGAAAGGCATTGATTTAAAAGACAAACAAACAAACAAAAAAGAAAGAAAGAAAGAGAAAAGAAAGAAGAAACAAAGAAAGGAAAGAAAGGAAAGGAAAGGAAAGGAAAGGAAGAAAGAAAGAAAGAAAAGGGAAGGAAGGAAGAGAGAGAGAAAGAAAAGAAAGCAAGAATTAGGGGATAAGGCCTGGAGGACTAGAAAGTTTGAAATGTAAGACAACAAAGCATCTAAGTTGATTAAAAACAAATGGATAAAAGTTGAGAAAGTGGAAGAGAAAAATACAATAAACTTTAGGGAGAAGGCCAAGGGATCAGGAATTAGCAAGAGAAGAAGAATAGCAGGAGCCCAAGGCAGATATATGATGAAGTGACAAGCAGAAGTGATGCAAGGTGAACTGGAGGAGAAAAAGAGAGAGAAACTGGGTAAAACCTGAAAAAAAAATTTACTAAGGGAATTTTAAGACATTGCAGGCAAATATAATAGGGAGGACAGGGAAGTGGAAAAGATATAGAGAACTTCTAGGAAACAGAAAACATTCAACATTGCTTTTACTCTTTAGGCTTCCCCCAGCATTGCCAATCTCAAATCTCAAGTAAACCATACTGTTAACAATAGATGCGGTGCCCAGTCCCATGGACTCCTCCCCGATCCCTCAGCATAGACTTCTCAGGGTTGTTAGAAAATCTTAAGGCTTGGCTAAGTGATGCCACTTCACATTCAGACTCCATAACCTCAATTGCAACTTTGTATTCATTTAGTTAACTATTATCATTTTCATAGTTCCTAAAATTTCTCTCCCCACAAACCATCAAAACCACCCCTGCGTATCCTCTTACTTTCTATATATTACTGTGTTTCCTTCACTTCCCTCTCTCATAATTTTATGATTTCTCACATCATCATCTCATCATCCCAATTTCTT
>NC_045438.1:67762592-67763187 GCF_002776525.5 Piliocolobus tephrosceles
AGGAAGGAAGGAAGGAAGGAAGGAAGGAGGGAAGGAAGGAAGGAAGGAAGGAAGGGAGGGAGGGAGGGAGGGAGGAAAATTGTTTCCCATTCTCTCTAATGTTACTCCTTCCACACATGCCCCTTGGACCCACCCACCTTTCCCACAACACACATACATACCTTGTTGGGTCTAGTAGCATTGTCTCCTTCCATGTTCAATGTTTCCCTTAACTTCCCTGCCCTACAAATGTCTGTCTTACTTGAAGCCACTTTTCTTCAAAACTTTTTGCACTTCAAAATTTGGCTGTTTAGCCTCTGCCTCTGTAACAGTATGAACACTTTTACCTGTCTGTCTTTAACAAAACCCAAAGGACTACACCTCCTGAAATTCTCTCCCTCAGTTTCTACATTGAGATTCCCAGTTGCAAGCATTATAAGTTAACTCTGGTGAATAATACAGAAAAGAAATTTATTTTTAAAAATTGAGTCATTGACAGAATCTTTGGAAGGGCTGAAGAACCAGGCTGAGGCCAAGGCTCCCAGAAATACTGTCCCAAACCAGCCCTTAAGAACAGCCTTAGGCAAGTGCCATTTCATTCACACTTCGACCACAT
>NC_045438.1:67763587-67782994 GCF_002776525.5 Piliocolobus tephrosceles
ATTAAACTAAAGAGCTTCTGCACAGCAAAAGAAACTACCATCAGAGTGAACAGGCAACCTACAGAATGGGAGAAAATTTTTGCAATCTACTCATCTGACAAAGGGCTAATTTCCAGAATCTACAAAGAACTCAAACAAATATACAAGAAAAAAACAAACAACCCCATCAAAAAGTGGGGAAAGGATATGAACAGACATTTCTCAAAAGAAGACATTCATACAGCCAACAGACACATGAAAAAATGCTCATCATCACTGGCCATCAGAGAAATGCAAATCAAAACCACAATGAGATACCATCTCACACCAGTTAGAATGGCAATCATTAAAAAATCAGGAAACAACAGGTGTTGGAGAGGATGTGGAGAAATAGGAACACTTTTACACTGTTGGTGGGATTGTAAACTAGTTCAACCATTATGGAAAACAGTATGGCGATTCCTCAAGGATCTAGAACTAGATGTACCATATGACCCAGCCATCCCACTACTGGGTATATACCCAAAGGATTATAAATTATGCTACTACAAAGACACATGCACACGTATGTTTATTGCGGCACTATTCACAATAGCAAAGACTTGGAATCAACCCAAATGTCCATCAGTGACAGACTGGATTAAGAAAATGTGGCACATATACACCATGGAATACTATGCAGCCATAAAAAAGGATGAGTTTGCGTCCTTTGTAGGGACATGGATGCAGCTGGAAACCATCATTCTTAGCAAACTATCACAAGAAGAGAAAACCAAACACCGCATGTTCTCACTCATAGGTGGGAACTGAACAATGAGCTCACTTGGACTCGGGAAGGGGAACATCACACACTGGGGCCTATCATGGGGAGGGGGGAGGGGGGAGGGATTGCATTGGGGAGTTATACCTGATATAAATGATGAATTGATGGGTGCTGACGAGTTGATGGGTGCAGCACACCAACATGGCACATGTATACATATGTAACAAACCTGCACGTTATGCACATGTACCCTAGAACTTAAAGTATAATAAAAATAATAAAAAAAAAAAAGAAAATATTTGCAGAATTGTCACTTATGCTTGGCTTACAGGACCTCTAAAGATTTATCTAGCATTCATTAATTTCATGATAGTAGTGAGTAAAAAACACATAATGGTTACAACATGTAGAAAATATACCAAACACCTAAAAGTTCCATGACGTTGTTCATTAAAACTCATGTATTGTTACTTCCTCTACATTTTCCATTGAAAATAGAATTCTAAAGAATATAGGATTTCTTTAATGTTCCTGGAGCAATAAACAACTGTGTGAGGTAATTCTAAGATAATTAGGGGAAAAATACTTGAAACCAAGCACCAAAAGGCTAATCATGGTTGTGTTTTAGAATCATATGTATTTTTCCTATTTTTGCAAGCCTGAATAATATATTACTTTAAAGTAATATGTTACTTTAGTAATGAGAAAAACAAATGTTTTTAACACTGCCCCCAATAATGTCACAATCAGGGCTCCTGAATGTCCTTCTCATGGCATATTTTTCTCAGATATACAGTCTGCTCTATGGGGAAGTCCACTGAGTGTCTTGCAGATGGTGGGATAAATCTGCTTTTGAAAGAGGGAAGGACCTGTTGAACTGGTTCCTCCCACAGAGAACTACTAGCTATTCCAAATAATTCTGTTCTGCCATGTGCCAAGAAGTTTATTATTGGAGCTTGCTTTTTTAGGAAAGCATTTATTTACAGATCAGATCTAACTAACTCTACAGTAACTATGCAACCACAGGCCCTATTCAGGTTTGTCAATAAACTCTTCCCCCAGCCTGGCCTCTCTTTCCACCCTGCTGGCAGCCCACAGGTGTTCATGACAACCAAGAGTGGAAAGATGTGAAGCTTGAAAAGTCACTCCATCATCCCAGTAGCCATAACATTAAAAAAAAAAGAAAATTCTGTTAATATAATTTTATTTATGATGATAAAATTAATGGATTTTTATGGTTTTACATTATAAAAGTTAATATTATTCATACCCATCCCTACTGAGAACCCTCAAATATGGTCCTTCAAGTAAATTGTGTCCATTAACTTCATCAGAGTGTCAGTGGGAATAATCATTCATATCGGAAAAGTTCCCACCTCCATTTCAGACAACGGGTCACAAGTTCACCCAGCAAACAGCCTGTGCAATTGTACTAAAATCATCTTTTAACGAGCATCCATTTTATAGACAGAAGAAAACTTTAATGTATTGACACGAGCCTGAACTGTGCCCTTCAAGCGATTTAGAAAGGCATACCTTCGAGCATTGAAATGCTGCAGAATCCACGATTAACTACTTAATATGTAAATTATGTTCTCTCTTGTACCACCTGTAATGACTGCCGACTCGTAATAATGAGCTGGTGATACGGTAAGAAACAGCGGTCCACTTTCAAAGCTGCAAGCTGATTATGATCTAAGGCTTATCTTTCTCCGTTATCAGCACAAGTATCTCCTCCCACTTCCTTTCTGTTGCTCCATACCTAACAGCTAAGCTGCTGGGACATCCTTTTTTCCACCCCGCCAGCACCACTGACTTCTTCGCAAAAGTATTGCTCCAACCCAGTGATCCAGAAGTCGAACTCAGTCATTCTGCACAATAAAGATAACAGCCCCTGGCCGAGGTCCTATCTCAAAGCTTTCAAACCCACTTGTAAACGGTCGAGCTTGACTCCTCTTCATTCAGCCTCAGTCTGTGTACTTGTTCAGGTGTGATGATAAAACTTGAGCAGAGGTGTTCCACTGCCCATACAGAACAGCATGTCATTTTTGACAAAAACTAGATTGCTGTGGCTTTTTATTCCTAAACAAACAAACAAAAATTACAAACGTTAAATCCTCCTCACGTATCTACTGAACATACTTATGACAAACCCAGGAGTCATATTTTAGCCACAAAATCATTTAGAAACCAACCCCAGAAGTAGGAGGGCTTTGGGTTGGAAGTCCAGACTCCTGCTGCAGCTCTAAACATGCACCCTTTTTCATCTCCTTTGTTCTCTTTCAGGAGAGAATTTTCAAAAGACTAACCCAGCACTTCGGTCTCACATATACTGTATGCTCTGTTAATTCCCTGGGTTCAGCTTTGCTTTGGCATTACAGTGTTCGGATTAAATCATAATACAAGGTTTAGCTCTGCAGGAGGGAAGGGTTGATGCCTTTCCTCCCCATCAGGGCCACAGGCAACACTCATAACAAAAGACAGGTTAACCAGAGAAAAGCATAACACATTTGTTTAATCAAAGTTTTACATGACAGGGGAGCCTTCAGAGTTGAAGACCCAGAGACCCAGGGAAAACTGTTATGCTTAGGTTTGATGGAGAGTGGAAGGCCATGTAGAAATGCGGTTGGACAAAAGATCTGCTCTAATGATAATAGTGTGGGGGCAGAGGCAGCAAGGCCTGCCTCTTCAGGTTCTTCTTGGCCTCTGTGTAGCATTCCTTCCTTATGGTTATGGCCCAAGACCCCTCTGGAATGAGAGTCTTTTTAAAAGAGAAGAGGAAATGACCTTTCTAGGATTTTTTGCCAGGCTTTGGGAGAAAAGGGTTCTGGTTTCTATGACCCACCTTGTGGAGGACGAATTCTGATTTCTGTGACTTCCTTCAGAGGGAGAAAAGCAGGTGGGAGACAGGAGGGCAGGAGAAGGTCAGAGAGATCTTGCTTCTCTCTGAAAAGAGGCCTGCCAATCTCCTTAGGACAATGCCAAAGTGCCATACTTCAGGATGTTGCATTCTGAGCACCAACAGTGCCAAGCCACACCTCTTGGCCCTCTCTTGATGAATTTCCATGGTGCCTTTGCTGACTACGGAGATGAAGTCAGCAGCATCTCTGGCCAGCAATGCCCTGTGCAGCTCTGGCTGCTCTTACTTTCACCAGTTCTCATTTCTATTCCAGAGCCATTCTTAGTCAAGGATGCTACAAATAGGTTCTATCTGTCCAAGGGTAAATAAGCCTAAAATGAAATCTTTCAGCACATAAGAAAATGCTTTATTATTAGAATACATTTTAGACAAGTACCAGTAGTGCTTTGTTACAGACCCACTCCCCAAGAACGTTCATGTTCCCCTGGAAAAATAGTGCACTTCCTGACGTCCTGTACAGTCTGTTTTTTCTTTTTTCTTTTTCTTTTTTTGTTGAGACGGAGTCTCACTCTGTCACCCAGGCTGGAGTGCAGTGGCACGATCTCGGCTCACTGCAAGCTCCCGGGTTCACACCATTCTCCCACCTCAGCCTCCCGAGTAGCTGAGACTACAGGTGCCCGACACCACACCTGGCTAATTTTTTGTATTTTTAGTAGAGATGGGGTTTCACCGTGTTAGCCAGGATGGTCTCGGTCTCCTGACCTCATGATCTGCCCGCCTCAGCCTCCCAAAGTGCTGGGTTTACAGGCATGAGCCACCGTGCCCGGCCTACAGTCTGGTTTTATGATTACATTCTGATGGAGCCCTGGGTAAGTAGAGGTGAAGATGGCTTCTGGATGGGAAAACAACCCACTTGTAAACAGTGAAGCTCCAGACCATGGAAAAAGTGTTCCATCCTGGCCTTAGAAAGAACTAGTCCAGAGCCACATCTGCAATTTCAGGTTGCTTTACTGAGGGACCCTCACTTACCTGGTCTTAGGGAGCTGGGTTTGGAGGAGCGGTGTAATTCCACAGGCTTCTTTGGTCACTTGTTTGATTACTTTCCTGCTCAGAGTGAGTACAAAATTAGCCAAGTGCTGAGGCAAAAATGAGAGGAAAAAACAGTAACATCCTATCCTCGTCACTCCTCTTTTTGTTTCAGTTACATAAATCATAAGGGAACTATGAGTGTTTGTTGATGGCCGACAGGACTATTAATGATAGAGTGTTATCATTTCCAAAGGCAATGAGGTCCCAAACTAACCCTACCTTGACATACTGATTTCAAAACCACAACTTTTTCATTTTCTGAGAAATTTCAAGTTACTGTTACATGAAAATTTATGGGAGGGCATTTTTTTGTACTGAGCTCCTGCACTAGGTCCAACAGACCAGACCAAATCAGAATGGAGTCACTCGTGCTAAGTGCCCCATAACCAGACTGAACTATAAACGGGCTAGTTTTCCAAAAAACAGGAGCCTCATAGCAACCCATCAGAAGGGGCCCAGCTTTCCTGAGCAGGCATGATAAGGGAGTCCTCTCCCATTTAATCCTATAAAGGAAGTAACTTGGCCAGGCGCAGTGGCTCATGCCTGTAATCCTAGCACATTGGGAGGCCAAGGCAGGCAGATTGCCTTAGCTCAGGAGTTTGAGACCAGTCTGGGCAACACGGTGAATCCCTGTCTCTACTAAAATACAAAGAAAAGAAAAGAAAAGAAAAAAATATTAGCCAGGTGTGGAGGCGTGTGCCTGTAGTCCCAGCTACTGAGGAGGCTGAGGCAGGAGAATTGTTTAAACCCAGGAGGTGGAGGTTGCAGTGAGCTGAGATTGTGCCACTGCACGCCAGCCTGGGTAACAGAGTGAGACTCTGTCTCCAAAAAAAATAAAATAAAATAAAATAAAAAATAAACAAAATAAAAATAAGTAAATAAATAAAAAGAAAGGAAGTAACTTAAAAATAACCAATTTGCTTTGTATTCTTGTTTCTGCTTCCGGTTTGCCTATAAAGCCCACCTCCCCTGTTCAGCCTGTATTTGGATGGGATGCTACTGAAGTCACAAATTTCCATTGAAACGTTATTAAACTAATTTGTTGAAATTTTGTTTTGTAACATTACTTTGAACACTAAACTGCAGGTTTGGATAGTTCATGTGTGACTGAACCAGATCTTAAGGCTTTCTAATTTTCCTTCTTTCTTTTTTTTTTTTTTTTTTTTTAGATGGCGTCTCGCTCTGTCACCCAGGCTGGAATGCAGTGGCGCGATCTCAGTTCACTGCAAGCTCCACCTCCCGGGTTCACGCCATTCTCCTGCCTCAGCCTTCTGTGTAGCTGGGACTACAGGCGCCCGCCACCACACCTGGCTAATTTTTGTGTGTGTGTGTGTGTATATATATACGTATATATATATATATATATTTTATATATATATACGTGTATATATATACGTGTATATATATATATATATATATTTTAGTAGATACGGGGTTTCACCGTGTTAGCCAGGATGGTCTTGATATCCTGACCTTGTGATTCACCTGCCTTGGCCTCCCAAAGTACTGGGATTACAGGCGTGAGCCACCATGCACGGCCAAGGGTTTCTAATTTTCTTTACAACCTCCCAGGCATGCAATTGGTTAAAGAAGGAGATATTGTTTATCTGTACTGACATCTAAATAGGTAAACTTTCAACTTTGAGTATTTAAGAACTGCAAAAGTCTAGGACCTATGGTATTCAGTCAGCAATTTAACAATTATTGAATGCCGTGTGTGTGTGTGCGTGCCAGCCATTGGTGTCAAAGCCAGATATAAGAGTGAATAAAATAGAAGAGGTTCCTGTTTTTGTGGAACTTATGTTTTAGTAACAACATCTCATTTGGATAGAGAAGGAACTTGAGTCAAACTCTCTGGCAGGCTCTCCTGTGAGGTAATTTATTTGTCAGATGTGGAAATGGAGCTCATTGCTTGGACTCTCTGTCCTGACAAGATGTTGCTGTTTTATTTTAATTGTTACAAAATGAGCAGCTCTGTTGAAGAGCTATGTAGTGTTGTTGGGAAGCCTGGGGAAACTGTTAAGGTTGTGTTTTGAATCTACTGAGTTTGGGGCACACTGGACTTTTGTTTTAATGCTAAAAGTTGTTTGGGGTCACCACTTATCCAGTAATATATAGTAAATATTATTATTCAAGCATTAAATATCTTCATTTTTCACCATCACCTTCAAAATTCAGAGCCTCACACAGGCTGAGTTTCTTAGTACTAAGAATCAAACCTTCCCTCTCTGTCTTTGGGCTGATTATCTTTATTGTGTGGCAAATTTTGCCTTCCATTTTATTATAGCTAAGTCTATTTTAGATAAGTGTTGGTTTAATAGACTCTTTACATTCTGTCTACTTTGTATACATTGAAGTAATTTGTACACAAATATTCTTTTGAATTTTTATCAGTCTATCTTTTCCATCCTGTTCCTCTACCTTTCATCTAGATCTCCCCAAAGGTTCTATAGCAGAAATGAGATAAACAGGTGTCAGTATAGAAAGAGGAATATACCAGCTTATTGTGGTTTATAAGAAATAACTGAATGAGAAGGCAGGGAAGAAACATATTTCAGAGACAGTCAAAATGAAGACAGTGCGTCATTTCCTTATTCATTTTCAAAGTAAAGTTTTTCATAATTTGGCACCATTTGTTTTATTTTGGTATTGATTAAGAGAATATCAAATTATTAGTCAAATGCAACATATACAAACTGTAACATTAATTATTTTAGAATTATGAGTCCTTTTGATCATTCATCCTTTTGATATCCTCTATGAATGTGAAAAACAAATTCACTGAACTGTCCTACAACCATGAATAGGCAGATGCCTGTTACACCAATTAAATGATGTATCTGCAGAAATTGAGGCACAGAGAGATCAAATAACTTGTTTAAGTAACAGAACTAGTGAATAGCAGAGTAAAGATTTAAACCCAGACATCCTGGCTTTCGGTCAGTGCTTATGCTTTTGAGGTCTAGTACGTACAGTTTCCTAAGTACTATACGCTTTTAAGTATATATTTATGAATGTTTCAGAAACACCTGAAGAGTTTGTAAAAATGCAGATATCTAGGTCCCATTCCCACAGAATCTGATTCAGTTGACCTGGGATGAGTGTCTCGAGACTATTGTTTAATGACAGTTCTTAGGATGGGCATAGTCCATCGGTCATTCTTTGAAAAAACAATGGTTTGTGGTCATGTGAAGTATAGTAAAGCTGTTAAGTGCAGAGGCCCAGAAATTGAATCACGTGAGCTGGTATTCTAACTTCTCTAGCTGTGGGCAAGTTGCTTCAACTCTGTTTTTCAACTTCTACAGTGGGATGGCGATAAGGGGTTTTGATGAGAATTTAGTTCCTTATTCCATTTAACTGCTAAGTAAAGTGCTGGCAAATTGTTAACTCTCAATTTGTGTCAGCGCGTCTTAGTGCAGCACAGGTGACGTGCATAGTTAATTAATTCAGGTATTGTGCGTTCAGATACCACAAAAAATAACATAAATGTTTTTTTTCCTTTATCCAAAAAGAAAAATCAAGGTTCTGACCTTTATTGATTTCTAACATCTTTTATTTTTTCCCCAACTTTAAAATCATTTCTCCATAGTCCTTGACTTTAGCTCTTATGTTCCTGGCTCTCTCTCTCCATTTGTAAGGATAGGAATCTGTTTTCTGCCTTCTGCATCTCCTGCTGAGTTGGCCTGATTGTGTAGCTTGAAATTGGGTCAGCTGGGGGGGGGGGGGGGGAAAGGGGGGGGGGGGAGAAGATAAAAGGCTTTTATGGAAATCTGAGATTAAATTCTCACCAACCCGCAAAAGTGTCATCCACGTCTTTGTTCTCTGTGTCTTCTTTAGTGCTAGTGTGGTTACATGACATAAAGGTGAATTATTTAAGTAATGCTATTTTACTCCTCTTGGCATAATCACTGTTCTTTTGCTTCTTTCCAATGATGACAGACAAGCGCCTCAGAGAATATTCAAAAGCCTTTGTAGTAGAAGGGAACTGAAAATGAAACAATACCTCTTACTAAAAGAAATCCTGACTGAACTGTTTGGGGAGAGTATGGAGTTTATCTCTAAATATTCTGATATTATTCTAGTTATCAGTTATCAACTAGGAAAAGCAAATACTATATCATGTAGCTGGGAATTTAGTCTCCTATTAGGTTGGAAGGAGGAAGAAATTCAAAACAGAACATGAAAAGGGAGAGTTCTGCCCTGTGGCCCCATTGCATAGTCCTAATGTGTTCTGTGAGTCCTTGACCATATAAATGTGGTCCCATTGAGTTGAAGGAGAAATATGTGAGGATTGGTCAGGACACAGAAGGAAGGAAATCCTAACTGTCTTACACCCAGTACTATCTGGAGCTGCTTAGGAGATATGCGAATTTTAGTTTTAGTGATTTCTTTTCTTTTTTTTTTTTTTTTTGAGATGGAGCCTCACTCTGTCGCCCAGGCTGGAGTGCAGTGGTGCAATCTTGGCTCACTGCAACCTCTGACTCCCGGGTTCCAGTGATTCTCATGCCTCAGTCTCCTGAGTAGCTGGGATTACAGGTGCCCACCACCACACCAGGCTAATTTTTGTATTTTTAGTAGAGACAGGGTTTCACCATGTTGGCCAGGCTGGTCTCAAACTCCTGACCTCAGGTCATTCTCCTGCCTTGGCCGCTCAAAGTGCTAGGATTACAGGCGTGAGCCACTGCACCTGGCCTAGTAATTTCAATTCAGACTGTAGGATCCCATATCAGCTGGTCTCTATTTTGTTCTCTTGGCAATGTTCTGGAGGGTCAAGAATTTCCCACCCTTTTATGAAGTCAAATTGTCTCTCAAAACCTGGTGGGTGGTGTCATTATGTTGCCTATCTTAAGATTTTTGGGAAGGAAGAAAGTGCAGAAAACTCCCTGACCTATTTTTACTTCCTATTGTCAACAAATCTGTATATGTTTACCTTTTAGTTTTTAAAGACATTCACATTGGAAAGAAATGCTGAGGACTGAGCTGCCATATCTTGACAGTTTGATTCAATCCCTGTTTCTATCACAATCCTAGAAAAATTAAACAGTCCTGAAATGTGTTGAGCAAATATATATCACATGCTATTTAAACATGAAAAACATGGTATATAAAAGACAGAAAAGCAGAGGTATATAAAAGACAGAAAAACAGAGGAACTGAAGCTAATTATATAAAGTAATTAGTATGAATTTGCATAGTGTTTATGTATGTGTTATATGTATAATGTATACCATATGCTCCTTACTTTAGACCAGTTAAATTTGCTGAGATGATGGAAATGTTCTCTATCCGTGCTGTTCACCAGAGTAGCCAATTAGTTACATGTAGTAATTGAATTCCTGAAATGTTGCTAGTGTGATTGGGGAACTGGATTTTGAATTTTATTAAATTTTGATTAATTTAAATTCAAATAGCCACATGTGGCTAATAGTTACAGTATCGGACAATGTGGGTTTAGACTGGTCTGACTGGAGTAGGGAGAAAGACTGGACGTGGAATAAAGACTCATTTTTGGATAGGTGGATCCACTTGGAAATATAGTCTGCTCCTTTTTAAAGAAAACGTATTTCCTATGCTTAGGTTTGTTTATTGAGAATAGAACAAGGAACTGAAAATGTAGAAAAGAAAACTATTGTTTCTTTGTCGCTGATTTTATTGTACCTATATTTTGGTGAAACAGATTAAAATAAAACACACAGGCATATACTAATACATATTCATGTTTATATGTAACAAATAGAAATTTTATTAAGCATTGAAATCTTTTTAAAAGTTTTTTATTGAGGTATAATTGACAAACAAAAATTATATATATATATATATTTATGGTACATTGTGATATTTTGACTTATTTATGCATTGTAAAATGATTACCACAATCAAGATATTACATACCCATCACCTTATCTAGTGTCTTTTCTCTGTAGTAAGAACATTGTAGATATACTGTCTTGGCAATTTTCCAGTGTACAAAGCATTAGTATTAACCAGAGTTACCATGCTTACAATTGATCTCTAGAATTTATTCATTCTGTCTAACTGAAACTTTCTAGTCTTTGGCTAACGTCTTCCTAATCTCAGCCATTGTCCCCCTTCTCCATAATCTCCAGCCCCTGATAACCACCATTCTACTTTCTAAGAAGAGCTTGACTATTTTAGATACTCAAATAAGTAGAATCGTGCAGCCTTTGTTGTCTTGTGACTGGCTTATTTAACTCAGTGTTCTCAGGTTTCATTCATGTTGTTGCATATGATAAGATTTTCTTCTTTTTAAAGACTTTATAATATTTCATTGTATGCTTATACCACATTCTCTTTATCCATTCATTTGTTGATGACATTTAGGTTGCTCCTACCTCTTGGCTAAAGAGATAGACAAGATTCAATGAACATGGGTGTGCAAATATCTTTTTTAGATCCCTCTTTAAATTCTTTTGGATATATACCCAAAAATGAGACTATGGAATAATATGGTCGTTCTATTTTTAACTTTTTGGGGAAACTTCACGCTATTTTCCATAACAGCTGCACCATTTCACATTTTCACCAAGAGAGCACAAGGGTTCCAATTTCTACAAATCTTTGGCAACACTTTTTTTTTTTTATGAGAGTGGGCCTCCTAATGAATGTAAGGTTATGTCTCACTGTGGCTTTGATTTGCATTTTCCTGATGATAGTAATATTGAGCATCTTTTTAAATGCTCATTATCCACTGGTTGCATGTGGTCTTTGGAGAAATCTCTATTCAAGTCATTTTCCTAATATTTTATTGTGTTATTTTGCTGTTGTTGAGTTGTAAGAGTCTTTTATATATTCTGAATATTAAACTCGTATCAGATATGTGATTTGCAAATACCTTTTCCCATTCCATGTTTTGCCTTTTCACTCTTTTCATTGTTTCTGTTGCTGTGCAGAAGTTTTTAAGTTTGATGTAGACCCGTTTGTCTATTTTTGCTTTCGTTGCTTGTGCTTTTGGTGTCATATCCAAGAAATTATTGCCAAATCCAATGCCATGAAGATTTTCCTCCATGTTTTCCTGTGGAAGTTTTACAATTTCTGGCCTTATGTTTATTTCCTTAATCCATTTTGAGTTAATTTTTGTATATGGTATAAGATAAAGTAGAAGTTCATTCTTTTGCTTGTGGTTATTCAATTTCCCCAAAACTATCTGTTGAAGAAACTATCCTTTCTTCATTTAGTAGCCTTGGTGCCCTTGTTGAAGATAATTTGACCATATATCTGAGGTTTTGTTTCTGGGTTTTCTATTCTGTTTCATTTGTCTATATTTCTGTTTTTATGTCAGTACCATATGGTTTGATTATTGTAACTGTTAGGAATGGAATATTTGTTTCTCCTCCAAATTCATATGCTGAAGCCCTAACACCCAAGGCAACTGTCTTTGGAGACAAGGCCTGTGAAGAGGTTACAAAGGTTAAATAAGGTCATAAATCTGGGGACCTAACTCGATAGGGTTGATGCTCCTACAAGACGAGGAAGAGACACCAGAGCTGTCTCTCTTTACACGTGCACAAAGATGAGGTCATGGGAATGCACAGGGAGATGGCAACTGTTTACAGACCAGGTAGAGAACCCTCATCAAGAACTGAATGAGCTGGCATCTTGATCTCAGACATCCCATTCCCCAGAACTGTGAGAAAATCAATTTCTATTGTTTAGGCCACCTAGTTTATGGTGTTTTGTTGTAGTAGCCTGAGCAGACTAAAACAGTAGCCTTGGCACTATGTTTTGAAATCAGGAAGTGTGCAGCTTCTAGCTTTGTTTTTCTTTCTTAAGATTGTTTGGCTATTCAGGGTCCTTTGAGATTCAAGGTGAATTTCAGTTTGGTCTTTATATTTCTGCAAAAATATGTCATTGGGATTTTGATCAGGATTACATTGGATCTGTAGATATCTTTGGGTAGGGTGGACATTTTAACAATATTAAGTCTTCAAATCCTTAAACAGAGAATATCTTTCCATTTGCTTGTTTATTTCTTCAGCAACATTTTGTAGTTTTCAGTGTATGAATCTTTACCTCCTTAAGTTTATTTTTAAGTATTTTATTTTTTTGATGCTGTTTTAAGTGGGATTGTTGCCTTTTCAGATTTTTCATGTTTAGAAATGCTACTGATTTTCGTATGTTGATATTATCTACTGTGATTATTGCTGAATTTATTTACTAGTTCTTACAGTTTTTTGTGGGGGAGTGGAATCTTGGAGGGTTTCCTATATATGAGAACATGTCATATGTGAGTGGAGAAAGTTTTACTTCTTCCTTTCCAATTTGGATTCCTTTTATTTCTTCTTATTGACTGTTTGTTCTGGCCAGGACTTCCAGTACCATGTTGGACAGAAGTGGTGAGAGTGGGCATCTTTGCCTTGTTCCTGATCTTCTAAAATAGGCTTTCAACTCTTCACCGTTGAGTATGATGTTAGCTGTGGGTTGAAATAATTTCTTTCCATCTCTGATTTTTTAGTGTTTTTATCATCAAAGGGTACAATATTGCTGGTTTTGAATATGGAGGAAGAGTTCTATGAATTAAGGAATGTGGGTGGCCTCTAGAAGTTATAAAAAAAAGCAGGGGAAAGAGTCCTCCTTAGAGTCTCCAGAAAGGAATGCAGCACTAGGCTTGAACCTTGATTTCAGACTAGGCAGACCTGTGCTGAACTTCTAACTCACAAAAATATATGATAATAACTTTGTGTCTTAAGCTACCATAATTAGTTACATCAATAATAGAAAACTAATACATTAGGTCCATCCATACTGGGAGGTTTTCTGTAAATGGGTAGACTCATGTAAAGTAGTAGCCTCTCACGGTTTGCAAACCACCATTTGTGTCCATCCATCTGTCATTTTATTTAGCCATGTGATGTTTAAACTTGCCTACTGTGATTTTGCTAGGCTTTGGGGAAATGACGTGAATAAAATGGTATTTATTCCTTACCAGACACTTTGAGATATTGACTTTTATCTCCCTTTCCAAATAAAAAAGTAGTTAGATCCTGATAAATTTAGTGACTTGACCAAGGTAACACCAACAACTTTCTCACTTTGAACGCAGAGCTATTTCCACTAGAAAGTCTTAGAAAAATAGCAGGTTGTATTTAGCTGGATGTCTGTTCTGATGTAACTTGAAATTGCATTGTAATTTCCTATCTGTTACATGAACCTGGGCAAGCCACTTCACCGTTTAGCATTTATGTTTTCTGTGAAATGAAAGATAAATGCTTAAGCAAATAGTCCAAGGATAAATGAGATGTGGGTAAAGCTTTTTGACACACCTTGTAGGAAAATGTTACAAATTAATGCTATGATTGTGCCTATTATTTCAGACCTCAGGATATTCTGGGCTACATGTGTATTACTTTTAATGACCATGGAATTTAGCAAATAAATATTAGTAGGTAGACATGGAATTTAGCAAATAAACATTAGTAGTATCCATGCTATTAAATGCATGAAATAGTTATACCAGCAGACAGGTTATGGCCATAAAGAATGTTGACCTTAAGTATCATCTGCTTATTATCTCATTTGCTGAAAAATTATTTTGCATCATTATAATTCTACAGATGTTTCACAGATGTCTTTAAGGATATATTTCTGTGGGTTGTTATTAAGCTAACTTCTGTGTACTACAGCAGATTTCCATAGCATATTAATGAGAACATTATGGAATTGTAAATAAATACGTTTGTAGCTATCAAGATGAAGAGCAGAACTATAAAAATGGTTATAAAAATCTAATTAACATTTTAACAGCAAAAGCTTACTGCCTTGATACCGCAAGGAATGGTCTCAGTCAGTAGATAAAATGAAGAATTCCCAAGCGGGCTTAAGAGTAGATGAAATACTGCTATCAATATTTAATGGGATGTGTCGGATTTTACCACCATTTGAAAGGATGCAAATAGGGGTTACCATAGAAATCACCTTGACAGAAAACTGCACAAAATATAACATAAACTATCCCTCAAGCAGCCTTGCAGGGATTGCTGTGATGTCTGACTATAGCCTTCTCATGTAATTGTTTGATAGTGGGAAAAAATGCCTTGTTCGTGTGTGTGTGTGTGTGTGTGTATGTGTGAGTGTGCATGTATGCCCAAAATAAGTAAAAAATTATAAGAACAGTATGGAAATTCTAGAGGCAGGTATCTCCATATTCCTTTATATCATAATTACTCTTTGATAAAGCTATAAATGCCAAAGTTATTTATAGCTTTAACAAGGCATTCATCACAGCCATGCTGCCGAAAGACAAAGCAACCTCAGAGATGTTCTATTTAAATTTAATATTCTTTTATACATTTTAGTGGCAATATTCTTTTGTGTCATGGCTCTGAGATAAATAAGCATTGCATTTTAGCAGCTTGGTCTTGGACCAATTAGATGAGTTTCCTCCTAGACACAAACTTCTGTTGTTGAAAAAAAAGCATTTTTTTCTTTGAAAAAAATTAGTACACATGCTCTCCTTTAACTATTCTATAATTACAACACATGCACTAAGCTAAAAAGAAATTACACTTATTTCACAGACTCTTTCAGCAAAAGGAGATGATGTTATAAATTTCCCTGCCCATTAAAAATGGGTGCAATAGAAATCTGACGTTGAAATAGGAATTTTTAAAATAATCATAAGTTGTTAAACCAAAGGGAAAAAGAAGCAATTTTAGACAATATGAATGTTTAAAAAATTGTAATGGTTATTGAAAAAGGTGAAGAAAAATCTGACACAATTTTTTTCTTCAAACAACTATGTATGTTTGAGATGAATGAATATCATTTTCCTATTAATAGCATAAACATAAGTGTTATCAACAAACAAAAACTCTCAAGTTCCACTTTATGACACATTAAGGGAGACAGAAAGAGGAAAAGAAAATGGAAATATTTATGTGAAAGGATGGAATGGGCATTACAGATAAAGAGAAGCCACGAGAAGGGAGAGTAAGAGAAAAATATAGGAAGCTTTTGACCAAAGACAGGCTGTGCTAGGAAGGGAGGGGAGGAAACACATGAAGCCAGGTGGAGACGCCCTCTCCACAACTTTCCCTGAAAATACTTTACAGATTTAAAAAAAAAAAAGAGGGATCACATCTCTCAGAGGTATGTAAACACTATTCACGATTGAGAAAAAGAAATAGGCCTTTTTCCTGTCAGATTTAGAGCATTGTGTTTCTTTTTTGGTATTAGGCCTTGAGTTTTATTCCCACTGGTCTAAAAACTCCTAACATTTTTTAATCTTCCCAATTCAAAGCTCCTGACCACAAAGGATTGAAAGACATAAAGAAACTACAAAGAGAACTGACAAACCTACAAACATAGAAGAAGGTTTAAAATATTTCTCTCCATAACACAGAACAAACAGCTGGAAAAATTGAAGAGAGAAAGAAAAGGAGATTTGAATAACCTATTGAAAGCTTGCTTTAATAAATATGTATAGAAGCTTGTATCCAACGCAGAGAATGAAAATTGATTCAAAGTACATAGAGATTATTTTCAAAATTCACTTGGGCAAGGCTACAATAGAAATCTGTACAAATTCCAAAAATGTCCACAGCATATTGATTCTCAATCACAATGTAATAATATTTTAGAAATAAGAAAAATGTAACATTTTTTTCTTTCTGACTATCCTGCATGATTTCGAGGATGGGTATAGTCACAAACAATTTTTGGGTTAAAGTGGAAATTAATTAGAAATCAGAAAATATTTATCACTCAATAATTTCTAAAGCACTATGTATCAAAATTTAGTGGATGCAGTTAAAGTGAATCTTAGAGAGAAACTTATAGTTCAAATTTCTCTATTAGGAGTATATAAATACTTGAAAATGCAAGATAACTGTTACATTTGAGGTACATAAAAGGAAAAAACAATGAAACTGAAGAATTTAGAGTAAAGGAAATTAAAGAGAGGGTAACAGAAATTAATGAAATAGAAAAAAAGACTTCAAAATAAAAATCATTAACAAGGGTTTCCAAACAAAATTAGAAAGAATGATGAAATAGACAAACCTCTGCCAAATCTGATCCAAAAGGTAAATACGACAGGCTCAAATAAAGAATATTCTTATCTGATCAGAAACTTGATGCCTTTATATTTCAAAACTCAGGAAAAAATGTCAAAAGTTTAGGAAAAATATAAGCAAACTAACAGTGCCTCAAAGAGAAAATGAGATCAAGGAAGAGATATCAAAGTTGTTACAAAGTTCCACTTGGCTATCTAAAACACCAGACACAAATCAGTTTTTGGAAGCTAGTTTATTAGTATTATTTAGCATATTAATCAGGAATATCTTATACAAACTTCTCAGATTATATAACAAGAGTAAAGCTACCAAATTCATTTTATGAGGTTAATATCTTGATATGGAAATTGTAGAAGCAGTTTAAAAAATAATAAGCCAATTGCACTTATAAAACCAGTTGTGAACACTCAAAATCAAATATTAATAAGGAGAATCTAGTAATGTATTAAAAATAATATGTCATGATTAGATAGGTTTTATTCTGGGAATGCAATCATGGCTTGACATTTGAAAATTCATTAAAGAGCACCTAGTTAAAAATGAACTGGACACAAATATTTATCTTTACTCTCTCCAAAAAAAAAAAAAAAACACATGAAAATGTGGCTAAAAGCAAAAGAAAGTTTAGGCTCATGGAAACAGTTAATGAGAGAGGAGATAACACAAGATGAGAAATGCCAATAAAATTTTGGAAGCACAAAAGCAAATGAATGAATGGTTACAGATTTAACAGATTGTTGGAGTACAAGGAGGAAATCCAAGAAGAAGCAATCCAATTAAGAAGATGAATCTTAAAAATCTCAAAAAT
Organism: Piliocolobus tephrosceles; assembly: GCF_002776525.5. Lineage (NCBI taxonomy): Eukaryota > Metazoa > Chordata > Mammalia > Primates > Cercopithecidae > Piliocolobus > Piliocolobus tephrosceles. The sequence goes on from NC_045438.1 coordinate 67,781,119, forward strand.
TGGAGGCATCAGATACTTGTGGAATCAGGAAAATTGGTTTAAAGACTATTAAGAAGCAAAACCACACATCACCTTCCCTGCCCAACACAACTGTACAACTACCCCTCCTCCACCACAGCAGAAGACTGGATATTTGCCTGTGGGGGTTGAAAGAGATGCACTCTCCACGCATAGACATAAGGCCTGTCTGAAAGATTGGGAACAATTATGAAAATGGGATTGCATCTGAGAATCTCAACCCCCATTTTTCCTTTTTGCTCAGAGGACCCTATCAACCAGGCTTACATCCCTCTGGGTGGAAGACGAGGAGATTCATTGATGGGGAGACTGATCACTGTTGTGTGTGTGTGTGTGTGCATATGCATACACACATGTGTACATGTGCATATGGTGCACATGTGTATATGTTTATTATGTACTTACTGTATGTCAAATAGATACACTAAATATTATCTAATTTAATTTTTATCTGAGAACAGACTGGGATGAAAAAGGATGAAGGAAGAAGACTGCTGATTAGAGAGTCTTGTGACAAAATACGAGAAGTAATTAAAATAATTCTAAATAAGTATGAGAACATTTATTTATTCCTCCAACAAATATTGAGCACATACTATATGCAAGGTCTTTAAAAATATGCCTAACATTGCTTTTTAAAAGAATTATTGACATGATCTTAGAGGATAGGGAAAATTGAGTGGACATTGACTTTGCTATCCTTATGAAAATTGATTAAAAACAGATTATTATACATTTTGGGAAACTGAATATTACAGATGACCCAATATTACTATTTTGCTATTAAAAAGTAATGTAAAGACAGTATAGAATAAAATTTCATGTGATTATATGGTTTTAAAATAAAGAATTACAAATTAAGTCAATTATTTCCATATAATACCACTTTATTTGAATCCAAAGAATTGCAATAATTTCTTTTAACATTAATACCTTTTATTTATGGTGAAGTGACACTGTTTATAATTTGAGATGAGTCACAAACATGAACTCATTGGTTCTCACAACAAACCTTTGAAGTATTTGGAGGAAATGGCAGCAAGTTTATTTGCAGATGTTAAGACAATTATAGTGGACCGGCGCGGTGGCTCACGCCTGTAATCCCAGCACGTTGGGAGGCCGAGGCGGGTGGATTACGAGGTCAGGAGATCGAGACTATCCTGGCTAACACGGTGAAACCCCGTCTCTACTAAAAATACAAAAAATTAGCCAGGCGTGCTGGTGCGCTCCTGTAGTCCCAGCTACTTGGAGGCTGAGGCAGGAGAATGGCGTGAACCTGGGAGGCGGAGCTTGCAGTGAGCCGAGATTGCGCCACTGCACTCCAGCCTGGGCGACAAAGCGAGACTCCATCTCAAAAAGAAAAACAGTTATAGTGGCACTTTTAAGCATAGGACTTGAAATTGAGAGCCTTAAGTTGGGGTCTTAGCTCTGCTGCAATTAGCACAGTGAGCCTGGGTGAGCATTTACCCCGTCTGGACCTCAGGGTTCTTAGCTATCAAATAGAAGGTTTAACATTTTGTTTTTTGGCCAGGCACGGTGGCTCATGCCTGTAATCCCAGCACTTTGGGAGCCCGAGGCGGGCAGATCACCTGCGGTCAGGAGTTGGACACCAGCCTGGCCAACATGGTGAAACCCTGTCTCTACTAAAAAAGTACCAATAATTAGCCTGGTGTGGTGGCGGGCACCTGTAATCTCAGCTACTCAGAAAGCTGAGACAGAAGAATCACATGAACTCAGGAGACGGAGGTTGCAGTGAGCCGAGATCTTGCCATTGCACTCCAGCCTGGGCAAGAAGAGTGAAACTCTCTCAAAAATAAATAAATAAATAAATAAATAAATAAATAAATAAATAAATAAA